>NC_072454.1:24990974-25060974 GCF_027596085.1 Anoplopoma fimbria | reverse complement strand
TATTAAACGATAATTTTGATTAGTTTCTTATGTTGCCATCATTTTTAGACCGACATCATATAGTGTAAAATGTTTGTGCAGGAATAAGATGCAGAGTCTGAGTTAAAGTTGGTACAGCTACTGTAGATGTTTTGGCAGATTGGCAGCGTCTGCATGCCTACCCTGATTTTAAATGAAGAAATGATGAGTGCTTATAGGCATCCTATCCTATCTTGCAAGTCTTTTGGCACTGCAAACCATACAACAGATAATCTTCCACAGAAATTGCACAGAACAAGTCATCATTATAAAAGTAATTTTCAAGAACTTTAGCCATCCCCCATCAGTACCACAAAATAAGCTACCCGACATTCAGTCATAAAAGCATGATATACTCGCTCTGTCTCATTTAAAGTTATTCAACAATCACGTCATATTCAATTACGTTTTTTCTCTGGCTCCAGTCTACCTGCAGACATCTCCTCAGACCTGCCATAAGAGGTTAAAGCAGAGAAGCAGAGAGGAGGAGAAAGTCATTCCATTGGTGAGGACATAAATTCAAACATATGGTTTCACTGCACAGAACAGAAAAATTGTCAACCTAAAGGGAAATACCTGTTTTCTAAAGAGTGTGAAGATAAACATTTGTGAACTGGTCACTTTTTGTTTTGTGTTGTTCTTATTGTCAATTGATGAATTGACAGTTTTCTGCTGTGATATCCAGAGCTCTTTCACTAGAGATGAGATCTTTAACATCAAAGAAACAACTTCCGTGGATTTGCTTCCCACCTTTCTGTAATCATCTCGAAAATATTGGACATTCTGGTGAAAGGTGCGCTACCTTTAACCAGAAAGTAATTGGCTAACATTGGCATATAGTCGAGGTTAAACTAATTTTAATGAAACCTAATACAGAAGTTCTATTTTTTTTTTTCTATCTTTTTTGTATTTACAAAATAGATGCTTTTCAATTTTAAAGCCTATTGTAACATGTAGCCTTTTGGGAAAGTGTTTTATGGTAATGTTTGAAGTGTTCCTTATTTGATAGTGAAAATAGTTTACCAAAGTTGACAGTGACAGGCTACTTCAGTCCCAGGAGGACTGTGTCTATTTGTTTTTAATAGAAAATTTGTTTTTAATAGAAAATGTGTATATATACACACACTATATCCAACAAACAAGCATATATATATATATATATATATATATATATATATATATATATATATATATATATATATATGTATATATATATATATATATATATATATATATGATATTTCAGTTTTTCTTTTTTAATAAATTTGCAAAAATTTCTACATTTCTGTTTTTTTCTGTCAAGATATATATGCTGAGTGTACATTAATGCGAAAAAAATGAACTTTTTCGATTTTATATATATATATATATATATAAATATATATATATATATATATATATCCGTACCCATATATATATATATATATATATATATATATATATATATATATATATATATATATATATATATATATATATATATATATGTATATATATATATATATATATGTATATATATGTATATATATATATATATATGTATATATATATATAGATACATGTTATATATACATATATATATATAGTATATATATATATGTATATATATATATATATGTATATATATATATGTATATATGCTTGTTTGTGTTGGATATAGTTGTGTTTATTAATTTGTTGTTTGGTTTGCTTGTGTGCTGTTTTGTTTTGTTTTTGTTGTTGTTTGTTTGTTGATTTGATTGTTGGCAAAGACAAATACCACACCTATCTTAAGTTTAGAATTAGAAGATATGCACTTTGTTGTTGTTGTTGTTGTAGTAGGTTTGTTTGTTGGTTGTTTTGTTTATTTGTTGGTCGTTCAGTTTGTCTATTTGATGGTTGTTTTGTTGTTTGTTTATTGTTGGTTGTGATGTTAGCTTTTTTGTTTGTTGTAAATTTTGAATTTGTAATTGTGTCCTTATTCAGTGTACTGTCCTTATTGTGACACACCACTCACCAAGTCAAATTCCATGTATGTGCAAACATTAAGCAGAAATGCAATAAACCTTTTCTGATTCTGAGCTGATTCTGCCATCTGTTCACCAGGAGTATCTTGAGTCCATCCACCAGCTGTATGAGGACTGGCTCGTCAAGCAAAACTCCTCCCCTCTTCCTGCTCCTGTGCTGGTGAGTGACAAATCGCATCCTGGCAGGTCATTGCTTTGGCTGTTGTAGATATTGTACGTACAGATGAATGAGACTTTTATGACAAAGCTATGACCAAATGTGTTACCACTTTACCCCTCCTGTTATTGATGTCATGCTGTGATAGTGACCATCGAAACATTTGTTTTCTTTGTCTTCTGCCGCACCTGCTGGTCTTTAATTCTTTATTGCGTGTGTGTGTGTGTGTGTGTGTGTGTGTGTGTGTGTGTGTGTGTGTGTGTGTGTGTGTGTGTGTGTGTGTGTGTGTGTGTGTGTGTGTGTGTGTGTGTGTGTGTGTGTGTGTGTGTGTGTGTGTGTGCGCGTAGGTAATTCCTGCTGACGGTGACCTCCAAAAGATGCTGCACCAGTACGAGGAAAACCGTGACAAGATCTTAGCTGGAAGCTATTTCTGATACCCAAAAATTCAGTAACACACATACATAAACACACACACACAGAATTCTATGATTTGGATTATCATTTTTTATAAATTTGTCTTTACATGGGACAAATAAGTAACTTTTAATTAAAAAAACTTCTTGTTAAATTTATTCTCAGATCTACAGGGTTGAAATGCTTCAGAAAAAGAACTAACTCCAGACCAGGTAAAATAATCAACTGAGCCTCAGCTTTCCATTAAGACACTTTAGAGTTCCTTAACAGAATCTGAAAAACTCAAGTGTTTGTCAGAGCTCCTCAGTCTTACACTTTGAACGGTGAGGTTTAACTGATTATACAAAACAATATATACGTTCTCTTTTTATTTCACTCTAATGTAATGCACTTCAGCAGTATCCTCAGAACTTACATTGAGCTGTCACCCAGATATTGTCTTTGATGTGTTTGGGTTCTAAACCTCAATGAGTCGGATCACAGGATGTGGTCAATGCAGATTGCAATTCTTGAAAAGGGGACCTCAGGTACATGTGTCAATAACGACCACCATTCAACCTGCTAAAAATAATAAATTTTTATTTAAACTGTGATTTTTATAGATTTATTTCAAGATGAATACCATGTAGGCTTGAAATGTTGCTCTGTAATTTCTTTGAATGAAGGAAACTTTGTTCTTTGTTTTACATGCCACATTAAGTATATTCTGTAGTCCAATTGTTTGATTTTAGGCATATTCTGCTCTTTTGTGTTGGTCAGATGTGTTAGTTGAAGGATTTGGAATAAAATATCAGGGGGGTAATGTAGCAATTGATTATTGATCGTAGATGAACCCTGACAAATACTCGTACAACTAAATATACAGGCCAACATTGTTCAAAATACACTTGCCTTTAACCACTTTCAGGACCATATATAAAAGAATATGCCTTTCAATTATAAGTGCATTTTTTTAATTCCTAAACATTTAAGAAAAACGAACAATGATTGTCTCTTGACCAATCATTATTCCAGGAGTTGGATTGCCTTAGTTATTTTATATTAATAAAGAAAGTGGTGTTCAATTAAAGTACACAAAAAGTAATGAGTACACAAAACAACTTTAGGCAGGTAGTATTAATCAAACTGGTTGTTGTCATTCATTATTTTCATTTTATTTTAATATTTATTTTTGCAGGGACAACGCCCAGTTAACACTAATTGCACCAGTTTTAGCTAGAAGCTAATCTGCATCTGTTGTCCCTGGGCAGGTAGAAACAAAAAACAACCACATGATAAAAATATACACAACAATCCACTACACAATATCTGAGTGAGATAGTAAAAAGAATTAGAATGATACAAATACAATATATACTGTAGAAGGCAGTCATTGTTGGTGACACTTTTGCATACTTTAGCCAATGCTATAGGCTGATTTTAAACTCTAATATTTTTATTACTTTAACAGAGCAAGCAGGTTGACCAAAGGCTGTTTTTCTGAACTGAGGCACCCAGTCACCTGAAAAAAGAGGCTCTAGTCCCTATGGCACTGCCACTACCAGGATAGGCCAGGCATCCTCCTCTTTATGTTTAAATAACTTTAAACATCAGGCATTCATCAGAGTAAAAATAATAAGTTATCAAAATTGATGAAATACATTTCTTTTCAGGATATTACATATTGGCTTATCCCTTGGCTTTTAAAAAAAAGTCTAATACTGTTAAGAGTTGTTCATAGAGTGAGTACAAAAGCTTGAGGGTAGTCACATCTGTCACTGTTGTTTGCAATAAAATAGATGGATGGAGCTTTGCAGCTGACATAATCAACTGGTACCTGATGTTCTTTTAGTAGCAATTTCGTTTTTTACAAAGCACAACATGTGAAGTTGTGTCTTTCTGTAATCCTAACAACACAGTCAAATATATGAGCTGAGTTAATCTGCAAATGAGCACTGGAGTTTACAGTATTTATACAGTGACACAAAGAGATCCGAGAGGGGCTGACAAGTAATGAGATCAGAGAGAGGGTGAGTTACACATTCTCTTGAACTGGTGCAATGACCGCATCTTCAGAAGATAACAGCAATTCAGGCCAGCTTATCTTGGTCTGTACTTTCCAACAGCTTGCTATTTGCAGAGACATGAAATGTATTCAAAGAGAAGTAAAACGTCTCTTCACATTTTCTGATAAATGACAAAGGATATGGGGATTTTCAGTACACTCTTACTTTATTCAAATTAAATTAAATTTTATTTTTATTTTTAAAGGGCTTAAAAAGAGAAAAGTTTGTGTCATTTGTAATGCCAAGATATTTAGCATATGTCAAAGATGTGATGACTTCATCATTAACTAAAATGTCATCATTAACTAAATTATTGATCCTCGCTTTGAAATACATTCAAACTGTTTTGCTTACATTAAGGGTCAAGCATGATTCACTAGCTAATCCAACACTTTGTTCATCGCAACTGTCACTTTGGCTGCCGCATCCTCTTTAGATCTAATATATTTCATTTAGAGACCAGTGAAAGTAAAACATTATGAAAACTGTCAAATGTCATCTTAAAATCTAAAAACACAGTTTCAACAACACCACCTTTACCGTTTGATTTGTTATAAAAAGGCAATTTGCTGTTTGTGTCAAATGATGCTTAGGAAAACAAATTGCATTGGGTGTAGAGTAACTTTACCTTCATTCAAATGAGAGACTAACCGATCACAAACAAAGTTTTCTGAAATTTTAGAAGGTTATTTGGAAGATACTTATGTGTCTATGACTTCATTAGATCGGTCTTTCACCTGATTTAAAGATGTGTCACCACTGCAGCCTTCCAGGAAGGAGGAACATCCAAGGTGTTATTGCTAGATGTATCAGATTGTTAAAAGGCTTTTGTAATATATATAAATTATAATTTTAACAAATCGTGCATCAATATCAAAGACTAGAATTTGACCCTTTAAGTCAATCAAGTACTTTCACAAAATTCTGAGATATTTTCAATTGTGAAAACAGGGAAAAAGTTATTCTGAGGTTTAAGAACTCTTGATCTTACATCAAAATTCTTGACCGAAACCTTTACTGAAACAACAAAGATAAATTAAATATTGGAGCAATTTGTTCTTTATCTTCTATGACTTTTAATTATTTATTTATTACCCAAATTTGAACTGATTTACCCTCCTTTTTAATTTAATATTTTCCCAAACTAATTTACTAATTCCCTTGGACTCATCGGTTGGTTTAATGAAATTTCAGCTTTGGCCTGCGGGAAGATTATGAACGGACAAAACTGTTACTAGATTAAAAAGAAACCTGTGATGTTAGATCTCAGTATTGCATGTAGGATTTCCTTCTTTAGAGTGTACCAGCGGAGATCTTAAACCTCATAAAACTTGATTTCAAATATTCAATATTTATTTATAACAGTACATTTTCATGACTAAATAAACATCTACAGTTAATCACAGAAACATCCTTAGTTCATATTTATAACACTCAAAACCTCCACCAATCTGCTTCATGAGGACTATGTGGGTGTAGTTTGCTGATTGACAGTACTGGCAACATAAGCAAACTTCTACAAAACTGTTATAAGATTCTACTTCAAATGTTGCTCAGCTGTGATGGGGCATGGAAGAATGAGAAATCCCCATTTTTAAGCTAAGTGCCACACACTTCAATCTAGTGAGCAAAGCAAGGAACAAGAACACAAATACAGAAATCTCTCAAGTGAAATACCATTTGTACATTTGTGTTCATGTGCACCATTGCTCATACTAAGATATTTATTAAGAAAGAAAGGTTTTCAGAACATTTAAGTTGCTGACTCTTGTCCCTTTCAATTACTTCTTCTTTCTCTCAGACTGTTTATATTCATGTCCCGTTAATGCACATTACTAATTTTGCTTCCTACCCGGAGTCTTCGTGCTTTCTCACCTCGCAGGTTTCCATGTATGTTGGTTACACCTGGACCGTGGTCGTGCCCGCTGCCATGGCCCTGCTACTATTGTTATTTTTATAAGTCACAATTCTATTACTGCTATCATTAATTTTTTTATTAATCTATTATATCCACAGCTGCTGTTATTATTAGTAGTCGTAATTTTTCCACCACTATTCTGCTTACTACTCTCATTATAAGAGCAATATATATCATATGCATTGAATGTGTTGTATCTTTGTTATGCTGTTCATTCTGTACACATGACATCTATTGAACTTCTGTCCATCCTGGGAGAAGGATCCCTCTTCTGGTGCTCTCCCTAAGGTTTCTTCTTTTTTTTTCTCTGTGTTAAAGGCTTTTGTTGGGGGAGTTTTTCCTGTACCGATGCTAGGTTTCTGGGACAGGATGTCCCATGCTGTACAGATTGTAAAGCCATCTGAGGGCTGTGAATTGTGATTTTGGGCCATACTAAATACATTGAATTGAATCGAGACAATATCCAGGCTCAATTCCCAATATTCTGCGTATATAAGTATCACCCAACTGTTCCTCAGTGGATTGAATCACCTTGAGGTGTCAAATTATGAAAGCGTTGTCAATGTTACACTTAAAGTTCACCTTCATTTTCAGCCTTTAATTTATGATTGCATGATGGTTAATTGAGTCAAAATATGTTAATAAACAACAAAACAGATCAGGCACACATCTGAGCTGTCAATTAATTTGCAAATAAGGTCAGAGTTCTAAGCACAAAAAAAAGTTTGACAGCATGTGAGGACATAAAGGTCAATGTGTTGAAGAGGTGAAAGGAATTGTCTTTTTTTTTTTAGAGGAAACATCTTTACTCCTTGAAAATAAAAACTTAGAGCACAGCAAACTCTGTTGGACATAACCTGGAAGTGAAGTGTTATCCTGTAAAACACAAGGCTTCTGATCTGCTCCATCAGCTTTCTTAATTGTTTAAAAGTGTTTAAAGGCAAAATCTGCATCAAATAAGGGTTACTCCTCAATCAAAATTTAAGCTGGAACCTGCCACTATTATTCTGGAATTGACTGACAGGTGTAAGACATGCCTACATTTTCAAACATGGTCCGATGAGAAGAGCAATAAGATGCTGTTTTGTTTTTTTATCTACAACTGCAAATTTTCAGTGACATACTAAATATATCAAAATTATGGGTCTTTAACACTGAAAAAATCCTGAGAGTATAGGTAGACCAGATTTTTAATGGAGCAACATACAATTGGGATTGTGCATGAAAATGTTGTTGTGCTCCTTTACATCTGTACTATTGCACTTTTAAATCTTGGCTTACAGACTGATAACAGCTTGTATTGGTCTTGGCTTGCACAGTAGTTTTGTGATTGATAATTTCCATATACATGTAAATTAATGTTGAGAGCAAGTTATTTCTTGTGAAGCTCGACTATAACAAAGCTCTGTGTCAGCTGCTCCTCAACTCCTCTGCCTGTTTCTGCTATCGCAGTATCCTCTATTTCCTGCTGTTCTGTAGTTTCTCCTCCTATACAGCTCTGGCAATCTACTGTACTGACGGCCAGTGTTGAGTGGTGACACACAGTATGTTGCTTCTGCTCTTTCATCACTGCAGGATCAGACTGAGACGATCTGGTGCATCTACTTGCAGCACAGCCCAGTGCAGGAGCTGTCATCGCTGGCTTACCGAGGTTCTCCTCCTCTGCCTCTTCCTCTGTGCTTGCCTCTCTCTCTGTGTTGCTCCTCTCATTATTTGTGTTTTTCTCTTCCTTCTTGTTTTCTTCTTTTCTTTCCCCTTCCTTTTTGGTGTCTTGCAGATGGAGCTGGTACATGCTGTCTGCCAGCTCTCTCTGCTCCTGCACCTCATCTGTGGAGCTCATAGAGGGAAGCTTTGGGTTGGTCAGTCTCTTATTTTGTAGGTCTGTAAAAATCATAGTTTCATATTCATACTGCAGGTGACAGTACAGCAAGTAACAAATCCTTAGTTTTCCAAAGCAAAATTAATCTACAAATGAAACGCATCTCGTTCACACAAAGTACATAGAGGGAGACAATTCTTTTTAGAAAAGAGTCAATAGTATTTCAACATAATGAAAATTAGGGGTGGTCAATATGATAATAGACTGACATTTTGCCATTCAGTTTATATTGTGGTAGCTATCCTTTGAATATATCTGGTTCTCTTTTGTTTTATCCAAAAACGGTAACATTATTATTAGATAATGTAAACTGTGATAGGAGTAGTTTAGCCCACTTCTATAGAAATAGACTCCTCATTCATAAGATAGGAATTTGAGATTCAGCTTTTTCTGGTATTCAGTGAACAATATACAGTACCAGTCAACAGTTTGGACACACCTTCTCATTCAACTACTTTGAAGAATCTAAAATATAAAACATATTCTGGTTTGTTGAGCATTTGTTTGTTTACCACATAATTCCATATGTGTTCCTTCATAGTTTGGATGTCTTCAATATTAATCTACAATGTAGATTTTTATTTATTTTTTAAATAAAGAAAAACCATTGAATGAGAAGGTGTGTCCAAACTTTTGACTGGTACTGTATTTGATGTTGCCTAAAATGTTATACTTTAGATGTGTAGATAATGTTTTGATTATCATACATTAGGTGTGAATGCATGTGTGAGTCTGTTACCTGCTACCGTCTGATGCTGTGTCAAGGCAGGAGGCTCTGATGTGGGCTGAGCCTCTCCAGGTTTCAGGCTCTCCTCTGCTCTGAAAGCAGCTCTCAGTGTGATGTGCAGGGAATTGCCCTGAGGGTCCCTGAATGCATAATCTCTGCTTCCATCAGTGTTACTGATGTGGCTGCTATTGGTGTTTTCTGGGAGGGGCCCACCACTGTTCCTGTCATTACAACCACTGTCTCTGCAATCATCACCAAAAACTTTATCAGCTTTGCTGCCATCATATTTACTGCGTATAGTTGCAGCAGCAGCTTTGGTGCCTTTAATACACTCTATTTTGGGGACCTCAGCAGCTTGACTGTCACCACTGTTATCATTGATGCTGGTAGTGTGAACATCTTTACTGCTGCTCTTTCCTCGTTGAGGTTTGCCTGGTAGCAGAGGACGGCCCCTGAAGGCAAGGTCGGGGTAGGTCATCTGCATCTCCATAATGGACTGGTCTAAGCCGATGAGATGGCAGCGTCTAGGCTTGGGCTTGGGTTTAACTGGAAGCCTGGTGTCCAAATACAGAGGTACCTGGAAAAATAAAACAAAGCTGAGTTCAGTACAGGTTGAAGCTGCTTTGTTATCCAGGTTCTTCAGTCTTTGATGTATGTTGCTATGCATTTTACATTTGCCCATTTTTAAAATGTGTGAGCGTGTGTGTCGTAGCTATGTTAAAGCAAGCAAAAGGAAATGCATAAATAAATAAGTGAGCCAATATCATAAAGTATGTAATAATAATATAAATAATCATGTTTGCGTATTATTATATACTATTAATAACACTATAACAATAACAACTGTAATAATTAAAGCTGCAAGCAGCGTTGATCGGGCCCTCGCACTCTGTGCACGTCGGTGGTACTGGCGGGACGCCATGTTACGCAGCCAAGAAGGTCTACGACCATCGTACACCGCACCCACAAGTTAGACATTTTTTTCCTGCGTGGAGGGTGACCCTGGAAATTGTATTGTAAATATTCCACCAGTTTCTGTATCCACTATGTGGAGCTAGAGAACACTCGAAAACATGCTTATAGTGTTCTATATCACGTGTAGACAAAAAATAAATACATTTTTTGTAATGGTCTGTTTTAGATTTATATTAGCTATTTATTTAGATAGGACAACTTATTATTTGTAATGTAATGTTCAGTGATGCAGATTTATTTATTTAGGTATCATTACTATGACTTAATGTTCAGGTCAACAGTTATCCAGTTTGTACAGTCTGCAATATAGTAAGAGATTGTTCATTCAGATAAAACATTTTTGCAAGGGAGGGGTATAGCTATAGTTATCATTATTATATTGTCCTTTTAAAATCCATTATAGGTTGACCTCTTTTGACTACATAAAACCCTATGATGGTCTGATTTGAATTTTGATCACAGCTGTAGGCCTGAAATCTTGTAGCCTGACACGCCGCTTAACAATTCAATTCAATTCAGTTTATTTTGTATAGCCCAGAATCACAAATTACAAATTTGCCTCAGAGGGCTTTACAATCTGTACACATGCGACATCCTCTGTCCTTCCCTCACATCCTCTGTCCTTAGACCCTCACATCCTCTGTCCTTCCCTCACATTCACAGGAAAAACTCCCCTAAAAAACCCCTTTAACAGGGAGAAAAAAGGAAGAAACCTCTGGGAGAACGACAGAGGAGGGATCCTTCTCCCAGGATGGACAGAATGCAATAGATGTCATGTGTACAGAATGAACAGCATAACAGAGATACAACACATTCAATGTATATGACATAAATGATTCATATAATAAGAGTAGTAAGCAGAGTAACGAAGGAAAAAACAATTAAGACTATTTATAATAACAGCAGCAATTATTATAGTAGAATTGTAATTATGAAATAGGGATAGTAATGTGATTAATAATAATAATGGAAGTAGCAGTGGGTGTCAGTCGGCTCACAGCAGGAGGCACGACTACGGTCCAGGTACCACAACGATTCATGGAAACCTGCAACGCGAGAAAGCAAAAGGGCTTCAGGGTGGAAGTAAAGCTAAAATGCTTAATGGTACAGGTAATAGTAATGTGACTAATAATAATAATGATAGTAGCAGTTGATGTCAGCAGGGCCATAGCAGGAGGCGCGACCACAGTCCAGGTACAGCCATGATTTATGGAAACCTGCGTGGCGAGAAAGCACAAAGACTCCAGGGTAGAAGCAAAGTCAATAAGCGTAATAGTACAGGGAATAATATTAGTAATGTGACTAATAATAATAGTAGTAGTAGCAGTGGGTTTAGTAAGGCCACAGCAGGTGGCACGATGACAGTCCAAATATATGGACTGATTCCCCCCGATTCCTGGGAACCTGCGTGGCAAGCACAAGGACTCCGGGGAAGAAGCAAAATCAGTAATGTGCATAAATAGGAGATTAATACATAAAGATGGAGGGAGAGAAGAGGAGAGAGGAGCTCAGTGTATCCTAGGTAGTCCCCCGGCTGTCTAGGCATATAGCAGCATATCTGCTATATGCTGCTATATGCCTAGACAGCCGGGGGACTACTAGGATACACACACACACAATATAGCAGCATATATTAGGGCTGGTTCAGGTTCGCCTTGGTCCAGACCAAGGCGAACCTGAACCAGCCCTAATTATAAGCGCTATCAAAAAGGAAGGTCTTAAGCCTGCTCTTAAAAGTGGGTCAAGAGTGTCGCTGCCCCACGGACTGAAACTGGAACCTGGTTCCACAGAAGAGGAGCCTGATAACCGAAGGCTCTGGCTCCCATCCTGCTTTTACATACTCTAGGAACCACAAGTAACCCTGCATTGATTGAGCGCAGCTTTCTAGTTGGGTAATATGGAACTATAAGTTCCTTAAGATAAGACGGTGCCTGGCCAGTTAGAGCTTTGTAGGCGAGTAGAAGAATTTTAAATTCTATTCTTGATTTAACAGGGAGCCAGTGCAGAGAAGCTAATACTGGAGTAATATGATCTCTTTTCTTAGTTTTTGTTAGAACACGTGCTGCAGCATTCTGGATCAACTGTAGAGATCTAAGAGACCTATTAGAGCAGCCTGATAATAAGGAGTTACAGTAATCTAGTCTAGAGGAAACAAATGCATGAACTAGTTTTTCTGCATCGCTTTGAGACAGGATTTGCCTGATTTTCAAAATGTTACGTAAATTAAAAAAGGCTGTCCTTGAGATCTGTTTTATATAAGAGTTAAAAGACAGATCCTAATCAAAGATAAAACAACCAATCAAGAATTTATTAAATGAGACTGCTGTTTTCAAAACCACTTAAAATTTTACTTAAAGCACCATTAAATATCATTTGTTTTGATTGTATTCCTTTATTTTGTTCAACTAGTTTGGAAAATTTGGGAAATAATTTGAAAATGTTATCCAATTTGAAATTGTAAACCTGAATCATAATGGATTAAAGGTTAAATGTAATGCTGTCTCATTGTGTGCAGCTATGTTGACATGACAAGTTAGATATTGGAAAAAAGCTGCTCCATTCTAGTTCTCATAGTTCTCTGGTCCCACTCATTTTCTGTCAGCTTCTTTCTTTCTTTCTTTCTTTAAATGGTAATGGTAAAAGTAATGGACTGTACTTGTATAGCACTTTTCTAGTCTTCCGACCACTCAAAGCGCTCTTTACATTACATATCAATCCCCATTCACACCCATTCATACACTGCACATCAGGACTCTAAGTCTAACTAACATTCATACAACTTGGGGTTAAGTGTGTTGCCCAAGGACACATCGACATGGACTACTGGAGCGGGGGATTGAACCGGGGATCATCTGATTGGCGGACAACCCTGCTGTCCACTGAGCCACAGTCACCCCTATATTTTCTCTATTTGTCCCCATTCTCAACACAGTCAACCAGACTTCGGCACTCTGCCCTACCTCTTTTCTATATGTCTCTTCCAACTTCATGTTCTCCTCTTTTTTCCCTATTGTTGTCTTTTTCTCTGTAGGTTCATCCGGATATGAAGGCCCCATTCTCCTCTGTATAAACTCCAGAAACTCCTGCAGTGTAAGATTACAACACATGAAATGAGATTGACCTACTCTGAACCATGTCCTAAGGCTGCCATTCATTTACATGTAGGTGTTTGTGTCTACTATGTGGCTGTTTTTTTTAATTGCATTCCTTTTCTAAAACTCAACTTATGTCATAAAACGGCAAATATTTCACATGGTTGGACGATTTGGGATCTTACCTGTGGTCCCAGCTGATCCTTCTCAAAGATCTCCAGGAGGTGGTCACATTCCACCCTGGCCAGCAGCAGTTCAAACCCCAGCAGCATGGCCCTGTCTGGGTTAGCATCCTCACTGAGTCTGTATTCACTGAAATACATCAAACGGTAAGAGAGAACAAGACAAAAAGTGTTGAGAAGATTGTACCAAATCCCACTTTCAAAGATGACAAAACCTGGCTTGAATCCAACATGTTGGTAGCTTTCCCAATTTGCTTCAAGATGAGCCCCAAACACCCCAGTTTCCAAATTTGATGAGTATATTTAAGATCAATTGTGATAGAAAACATTTACAAGGATATGAAGTCTATGTTTTGCTGGAGGTTGCTTCCACATTACTACATTTTTATTTAAAGCACAACTTTTGTTACACTAAGTGTCCACACTAGTCTTCTGCTTGTAGCTCTTCCGCTTTGCGTAATGCGTTGTAGAGAGACTTTAAAAGGGAATCTGCTGAGATCTTTAAGTTCTGATCCAATGTAGCAAAAAGGGCCGACTGTAGCTCCGTGGTAGAGCAGGGTCTTCCTCCAATCAGAGGATCAGCGGTTCAATCCCCGGCTCCTGCAGTCTATGTCGATGTGTCTTTGGGCAAGATACTTAACCCAAAGTTGCTCCCGAAGGCTGTACCATCGGTGTGTGAATGTGTATGAATGATTAGTCAGAGTCCTGATGTGCGGGTGGCAACTCGCATGGTAGCCCCTGCCATCAGTGTATGAATGGGTGTGAATGGGTGAATGATGACATGTAGTGTTAAAGTGCTTTGAGTGGTCGTGGGACTAGAAAAGCGCTGTACAAGTACAGTCCATGTACCAAACACTTGGAAGGCCTGTGATTTGTATTGTGTTTTGGGATGCTATTATGGGAGGCCAAGTAGCGCCTCTGATCCAGAAGGAGTGACCGGAGTAATTGATAGGAGAAATACCATGCAAGTAGAGAATGGCAGGGCGGCTGTGGCACACCAGGTAGAGCACTCGTCCCGTAACCACAAGGTTGGTGGTTCGAACCCCTCTACAGCCAACATACCTAAACAACGCATCCAGTAGAATATTATCCGTAGCACTTATCATCGCCAAGAAAACTATCTTTATGAACTGGAAATCATGACACAAAATCCGTTTTACACTATTTAAAAAACTACTAATTGAATACATATCAATGGAAAAATGATCTGCCTCAATAAAAAATCAAACCGCAGACTGTGATTTAATTTGGAATCCATTTGTCAATACCCTTAACTCTTAATTTCCAAACACAGATTTCACTTATCAACTCTTTTTGCCTGTCCTCCACCCACAATAAAGATACACACCATCATTCTCACACGCATATCTGCTATCACAAATATACCATGATCCCTTCATATTCCTCATCTGACACTTACAAACATGCATTCAAGGAACATACAACAAACATACACGCAACCCTCTCGACAATTCTCATTGTTATTATTAATGTTAGTAACTATCTATATAGGTGTTATTATTGTTATTTGTCACAGTCACGCCTGTTCACTCTTCCCACTCTGTCTGTTTCTCTCAGCTCACAGCCCAGCCCTCTCTCTCTCACCACACTCTCCCATCACCTAATCAGCCTCATGCAGTGCACCTGTCTGCCACACCCACCTCATCAGCACCATCACTCTCACCTGCTCACTCTGCTGCACTACTCACCTCAGTCTCACACACACTCACTGCCAGTTCGTTCTCCGACTCAGCCTTCTGTCCCCGACCATGAGATTTGCCTTTGCTCCTTTTGGTTTTTGTCTGCCTGCTCTGCTGACGGATCAGTGGAATATAACCCGTGAGTTATCTCCTGTCTGTCTGTCTGCTGTTTGTTCCGCTTTGAATAAAGCTCCAGAACTTTACCCTGTCTCCTGGTCGTACTGCACTTTGGTCCACACACCACCCGTTACAGTTATTATTATTATTTATAAGTTATTTAACTTTTTCTCTACAGTCAGTCAAAGTCAAACACACACACACACACACACACACACACACACACATACATAATAACAATCTATTACAGAAACTATTAATTAATTTACTTTTTTTATTGATATTTATAATAACTTATTTTATTATTTTTATTGTGTGTATATATATATATATATATATATATATATATATATATATATAAATCTTTAACAATACTGTATGTATGTATACATATATGTTTATTTGCCTGTATATATGTGTGTATATGTTAATGCAGGTAGATATGTATGTGTATATATTTTTTCTTTTCTTTTTCTTTCTTCTGTCTTGTTTAATTGATTTATTTTTATTCATTTGTTAATTTTTTCCTCTTCCCTCCTACTACTTTGCCTCCTTTTTTTTATAGATGTACTTCTGTTTATGTATATGTATATTGGTAGGGATAGTTGTGTACATGTGCAGAAATTATATATTTATGTGTAGATTTAAATATATCAAATATTACTACCTGACCTCAATATACACCCCCCACTCACCCATTAACCGAGTCACACATAAGATAGATACAAATGCAAATATACACACACACACACACACACACACACACACACACACACACACACACACACACACACACACACACACACACATCCATCTACATACAATTCGCTGGTCCTCCATTTCTCACTCTCATACACCTATGAACCTATGTTACTCTCCTCAATTTGTTTATGACCCCTTTGTTTTTTGTCCCTGTCTTACTTTGTCTTAGGTTGTATATGTGTTCTAGATCCTGGCACATCCTTTGTGATTTTTGGATCCCCCAGTTGGAAACCACTGTTCTCGAAGATCTTTACTTATTGTATGTACATTTTTTTGTTTTTATTTCAGACTTGCTTTGGCAAAGTAAACATATGTTTCCCATGCCAATAAAGGCCATTTCAATTGAACTGAATTGATTTTCTCTCTTAATTTTTCACAAAAATGTAACATATGAACATATGTATACTTGTAAATGAGACTTATTATCTCTTAGGTGACATGCTTTGCCAAGACATTTTAAGTGTAACTCACCTGAGGAAAGTTCAGGCCTAATTCACAGTTTAGATGTGTGTATGGTGGATGTTTCTCCTGGCATGGAGACACCCTAGCAACCTTATTGCTTAATGTCTCAATCATTTATTGTCTCTCTTGTTCTGGTTATTATTTTCCTTATTGCCTACCTTTGTTGATTATCACTATGGGGCAGGTATCCAACAGAGCCCAGGACTGACTGAATGGTAGAACTGCTGAGAACCGGCAGGAGACAGTAAATAAATGGACCTGTAAACGTCTGAAAGAGACACAGAGAAACAGAAATACATTTATATTATTTATCTATTTATTACTAACTAAACTAAATAAAGAAACAGTAGTTTATTAAGGATCTTTAAAATTGTATAATTAAAGATTTGGGACCAAGATATGAAGTGAGTGGGACCTTTTCATAGCTGAAATTTATAATTGTCAATGCTCTCTGGTGGACAAACCCTGCCATGGAGACACTAGCTGTGGACCAATTCAATGCGATGCACTCATTTGAAGCAGGTTTGAGTTTGTTTTCAGTTTATGTTCACCCAAAATGAACTATAACATCATTTAATTCGATACACTTCTTACATGTTGAATAATGCTCATTTAATTCAAGTTACATGAAAGGCAGTAGCTGAAGACAAACGAAAGAAAGAAAAGAAGAAAGCCACCTTAAGTGTCTTGATCTCCTTCCTCCAGGGTTGAAGGATCAGATTGACACAGATGGTCTCCAGCAGTTGGGTGGCTTTAATGAGAGCTTTCAGGTGTGTCCTCCCGTCGGTGCTCTGTGGTACCCAGTCCTGCCGCACAGCCTGGTGGAATGGGAAGACTGTGAAAGCCTCTGTGGGCTCAGGCTCTCCCAGCAGATACTGAGCAGTCCTCTTCAGCAGAGAGGGGTCGCAGCACGGCCGAACCTCTGGACACGACTGGAGGTAATAGTTCACATACTCTTCATAAACCTCTTGTCGGGAAACCTCCGCCTGTTCTTCTGTTCTGCTACCGTCCTTCATGACTGCCACACCGTCAGAACAGGCCTACAACATACAATGAGGAAGTATCGCTTGAATAATCGCTTGAGGAAGTGAAAGTGAAAGCTGTTTTTCTTAAACAGGTGTTTTTTCACCATTTAACAGCAAGGTCGATATCTGTCTCTTAACTCTGCCTCTGCTTAGATGTTGGTGTCAGCAGGTGATCCTTCTCCCAGGATGGACAGAATGCAACAGATGTCATGTGTATACAACACATTCAATGTATATGACATAAATGATTCATATAATAAGAGTAGTAAGCAGAGTAATGATGGAAAAAATTAAGACTACTAATAAAAGCAGCAATGACTATAGTGGATTAAAATAATGTTATAGGGAATAGTAATAGTAATGTGACTAATAATAATGGAAGTAGCAGTGGGTGTCAGCCGGGTCACAGCAGGAGGCACGACCACGGTCCAGGTACCACAACGATTCATGGAAACCTGCGAGGTGAGAAAGCAAAAGGGCTTCAGGGTGGAAGTAAAGCCAATATGTGTAATGGTACAGGTAATAGTAATAGTAATGTGACTAATAATAATAATGATAGAAGCAGTGGGTGTCAGCAGGGTCACAGCAGGTGGCACGATGACAGTCCAAATATAACTCCGATTCCTGGGAACCTGCGAGGCAAGAAAGCACAAAGACTCCGGGGAAGAAGCAAAATCAGTAATGTGCATAAATAGGAGATTAATACATAAAGAAGGAGGGAGAGAAGAGGAGAGAGGAGCTCAGTGTATCCTAGGTAGTCCCCCAGCTGTCTAGGCATATAGCAGCATATCTAGGGGCTGGACCAAGGCGAACCTGAACCAGCCCTAACTATAAGCTATTCTGGTAGATATTCTGGATCAACTGTAGAAATTTAAAAAACTTATTAGAGCAGCCTGATAATAACAAATTGCAGTAATCTAGTCTAGAGGTAACAAATGCATGAACTAGTTTTTCTGCATCGCTTTGAGACAGGATTTGCCTGATTTTCGAAATGTTACGTAAATGAAAAAAGGCTGTCCTTGAGATCTGTTTTATTTAAGAGTTAAAAAGAGAGATCCTGATCAAAGATAACTCCGAGGTTCTTAACAGTAGTGCTGGATGCTAGAGCAATGCCATCTAGAGAAACTAAAATATCGTTAGATAATTGATTTCGTCAATTGTTGGTGAATCTAAATTATTTGGGCCTAGTAGAATAACTTATTGTTTTGTCGGAGTTTAACATCAAGAAGTTACAGGTCATCCAGGTTTTTATGTCTGTAAGACATGCTTGAAGTCCAGAAGTCATTGCCATTGCACAAGTGTTTTAGGTTGCCTGCAGAAAGGACAAAGAGATTTAAGATCATACTTTGCAGGCATTGGTCTGTTGAATCTAATGAACATGTTCTGCCAAAGTGAATAAGAGGTTTGGAGAGTAGTTAAGTGAAAAATTTAATTTTATCTTTCACCGTCTATGACACTCCAGAAGTCATTGCCATTGCAGATTTCATTTAAGATCATACTTTGCAGGCGTTGGTCTGTTGAATCCATCTAATGAACATGTACCCGCTCTCACTGTAATAATGTAATGTAATGAACATGTACTGGAGATTTCACTCATCATAAGCGATCATGTCACTGGTTGGAATTTATTTTTAACAAGATCTTGTACTGCCAGATTTTGATTGTTATGTCTTGTGTTTATGTTGATCGTTCCCATGGTAGGATAATCCCATACTGATAATGTTTTTTTTTCTTTCAATTAATTTGTATTTCTTATTAATAATTGCATTTAATTATGACTTTATTTTTCCTAGTTTTATAAAATAACCTATATGTCAGACTACATACTCCGTCCACTAGGTGGCGGTATAAGCTGCATAAGCAAAGGCTGCAACCTGCCGATGAAGAGGAGGAGGAAGAAGACGAAGAAGAACAATGTTCGTTTCCGGGATCAGCACTGCTGGAGAACCGTAATATGTCCATGTGCTAGACTGTGAACAACCATCACAACACAAGCATTGGGGAACCTGCCGAGCTGGTTGGTTCTGTTCAGGTAAATATCACGTTTTTGTTTCCCTGAAAGTAACGTTACTGAGAATGTTTATTTAATTTACACTAGCCAAAGCTATCTTTAAGCACGGATAACAGTAACAGTATGATTAATGATCAAAAGTCATTTCAAAAGTCCCCCATGACCTGCTGCAGTAACTTTATATAGACTATATCACTTATCTATAAATCATTCAATTGGTTGTTAATTTATAATCCTTATCCCTGCTTAATAAGCATCTGTGTACATGTGTCTTCTGCAAGCTGTGCATATTGACTGCTAGAATAAGGAGAATGTAAGTGGTGTATGTGACAATAAACTGACAATGTCAACTTGTTATGAAAAGAGACTCAGACACTCAGATGATATGTTAATTAGAAATATTTATTGAAGTTGGCCGAGGAGAATAGAGGAGTAATACACTTGTTATCCTCCCTGCAGTTAATATTTACCTCTTACATCCTTCATGGGAAAGTTCTGCAGTCTATCACCCGCTCCAGAAAGTTCTTTGAATACTGACTTTACCTTTTCCCATACAGACACAGATACAGTATTTTCTCTCTGTAAGTATTGGGTCTGTGAAAGACCTGGGTGGCTTTGGCAACCATTACACCTTATCATTATCTTCTCAGCCATCCTAGAGACGGACAATGAAGCTACTTATAAATCGAACAAACCTATTCTAAACAATAAAAAATAGGAATCAAGACCTTATATGAAGGAATTTCCTTCACAGTCTACAAATTAAATTTGAAACTGAGTCAGAAGCTGTCACATGTGAAGGCACTGTGACATCACGCAGTGACAAACAGCCCATTGACCAAACAAATTCATTGACCTTCTTTTTAACACGCTCACAGCGAGATTCTGTTGAAACCTTTGACAAAAGCTAATAAGTGTACCTTGATTTTAGAATATTTCGTCACTGAGTTGGTTATGCCGATAAAAACCTTTGCCTTTCCTGAGTGGTTGTTTTTTATTGCCTATCTCATTGCTCCCCAAAAAGATTGTAGAATACATTCTGTGATTATATTTCTCATTTTAGTCTGGCCTTCTGCGGGCTCAAATAAGCACAGAAATGAAGAAAAGAAGTGGCGGCTGTCTGGACAGTCGGCTCAAACCGAGAGTGGAGCAGGTACAAATTCTTGTCCTCATTGTCCTTTGGATGTATGTTATGAGTTCAGAGGTAATCATTTCACAAAACAGCCTAAACAATTGTGTGATTTCACAATTCAGTAAAAACAGATGGTCGGAAGACTAGAAAGGCACTATATAAACAAGTCCATTTACCATTTACACAACATATCATCCATTTAAAAAAACAAGATAAGAAAACCATGCCAAATCAAGACATAAATGATGCTATTTGGCAATCTTACTTTTCAATACTAATCACCAAACAAAGTAATAATGGCAATGATAGAAAAATGTATATAGTATTTATATCAAAGAGTATTTACTCTTTGATATAAATACTATATACATTTTTCTATCATTGCCATTATTACTTTGTCAGAGATCCTGATCCATTTATCCTAGTCTCCTGTTCATTTACTCTTTGATATCACGAGGGACACAAAAGTAGTGGTGTCACATAAATGTTATTTCCCTCTTGTTCTTGCATGAAGTGCATGATGCTTTTTCTGTTTTATTGTTCTTGTTAAATCCAATCAGAGATTAGGTCAAAATATCTGACATTGTTAGTTCATCCTGACTATGTTTGATGTTGAATTCTGGTTTCAGTATATGACGACCTGCACCAGTGAATATGTAGACCTTTCCGCCATGGCCCTGGAACTTCAAAAACTGTACAGGCAAGTGCATCATTTGAGGATTCAAGGATCATTTAGTTTCATTATGTAACACAGGGTTGCACAACAAAATGCAGTTATTTGCAACACAAGAAACGCAAGCCAAAAAACCCAAAACGGTGTGTGTGTATATATATGTATATGCATATGTGTATATATATATATATATCTCTATCTCATGTCCATCACAGCCGCCCGGCCGGTATATAGGAATAGAATTACATTTAAAGAAAGGGCTCAACGAAAAGTGGACTCTAAAAACAGGGTCTTTCACAGTTGATGGAAAAGGGGAAATACTTCATTACATATTCTCTTACTGTGGATGAGAGCGCTGACGTGACTGATCTTCATACGTGGAGTGGACTCGAGTTAATGCGTTACAGAGGAACTTTTGGGAATTAAATCAATGCATGGCACAACAAAAAGACATATTTGAGGAAGAATCTAAATGCGCGAGTGAAATGAAACTGCCCTGGTACAAACTGACAGGACTGACAACAGACGGAGCGTTCGCAATGTGCGGTGAAAAGAACGGATTAGTGGAGCGGATGCGGTAAAGATGCGGCGGGAGAAATGTGCAGGTGAGCTGAAAGTGTATCACTGCATCATACACCAGGAAAGACACCACAGAGCTCTGGGACCAAAGTGGCGATGTGAACTGGCCTTTTAGAGCGAAGTAACGAAGCAGCTCACTGCGCTAAACTTCCAGCTTCGGGGAGGGGACGTGTGATCAGAGACATGTAAGATAACAGACCTGTATGATAACAGACATGTATGAAGCAGTGAGAGCTTTCTTAGTTAAGCTGCGCCTATGTCAGACTCAGATGCAGCAAGGAAACCGCTGTGTTCCCGACTGCACATTTACTGATAAATTGTGCGCACTCACTCAGTGATTTGCCGACTTTGCAGCTCTTATGGATCAGAAATCCGTTTGCAGTTGTCGTGGAGTTAGCACCTGTGAACATCCAAATGGAGTTGATAGACCTCTGTTGTAATGACAAACTCAAGGCAAAGTATGACTCTGTGCTGTAGCTGTTTCCAAGCTTCATCCCCGAAACGATACCTTAACTCCGTCTACATACTGCTCAAATGCTCTGCATGTTTGGAAGCACATACCTGTGTGAGCAGCTTTTCTCTGTGATGAGGTGAACAAAAACGTACACAGGAATTGTCACACCGATGCACACGGTCACTCCATCTTGAGGGTTTCCACAGCACAGAACCTAACCCCAAACATTAATGAACTGGCAGCCAAGAAAATATGCTAAACATCTGGTCCTGGCACATGTGCATAAAATAGTTTGGAGCTTACTTAAATATGTTTTCTTTTTGCAATGTACCCAATATCCTTTTTATCCTGTTTAATACATGTTGACCCTGTTTGGCCCTCGACGTAGTCCCAGTTTTTAATTTTGGCCCTCCCAGCAATTGAGTTTGACACCCCTGCCTTAAAGAGTTAGGACAAAAACTGATTATTTACACATCCACAATGGTGGAGGTTATTACAGGGCTGTTGGACAGGACTTTATTTTTTATAAACTAAACTGGACACTGAGTTTATGTGTATGTATGCAAATTAAAATTGATGAAGTGTTTGGTTTATATTGTATCTTTAGAATGGAGTATGGAAGGAGAAACAAGACAGCTTTCAGGATTCAAGTAGAGAAAGGTAAAAGAGGCAAAAGTAGATTTACACCGTGTTACACTTCCAGTGTTCATGATGTCTTTTGGAAAATGAACTGTGTGTTCTGATTTTTCTTTTTTCATCCGCTCTTCTAGTGTATGACGCAATCATGAAGGACTCCGGGCTGAATGATCATGAGAGCAAACACTTGACTAAGAGAGCCAAGCACAGCCACAATGACAGGTAAAGGACACTCCCTGCTTACTGCGTGGTTTAGAAGATTGTCTTTCACCTTAGGGCTCTAACCAGTCTTTCCTTCTAATGTACTCTCTTTTTAAATTTGCAACTAATGCCTTACAAATCTATGTGTTCACAGTGATGATGGTAGCAGCTTAGAAACGTCCTCTGACAGCGGTGACCACATTCTGGAGAACACTGTAAGACAAACGGCGAAGGTTACATTTAAGGCATTACAAGTGAAGCATGTTGTTCATAGAATTTTGACTGGGGGAAGCTTATATTACTGCTCTCTAGGGATGTGTTAAGCTTTTCGCAGGCTCCTCTTCTCACTAATATCACTGATGTGCAGTAGATGGGTAACAATGATGTTCTGGATGAATTTAATCACCTGCTCTCCTTTCCTGAGCCCTGCCAGGACTCAATACGTGTAATACATAAGAGCAATTTGACAGCATGCAACAGCAAAATCATGTTTTTGTTCACCACAAATTGTTAAACTTCTCACCTTGCTTCAGTGATGTAGAAGTGCATTCCAAGGTAGGGGTTTCATGATACTTTTGTACAGGATGTTCGGTCTGCAACATCCTCTCAGTTTGCTTTGCGACCTAAACAGCTGTTTATGCCTCCTACTGGCACACATGAAACAGAAATTCTGGAGCGTCCATTACCTGGAATGTTTTGGCAACACACCAATTGTCGTCGGCTGTAGCATGCTAGTTGGTTTAGCCCATAGACTGCATTTAAGAAGGGTCTGGACCCATGAAAGCTTACTTCTGGGTTGGCCCTACAAAAATATGTCATCCATGCTAACTGACACTTTAAAGTGCTTTATAGATAGCACCCATTCATTCATTTCTGGCTGAATTGTACATCTGTGTGTATGCATCCCCTGTCACGTGACCTTTTTTCAGCCAATGATACTTAACGTAGGCTTTGATGTTGATTGAGGTGACTCACCAATACGGCTGGCCAACACACATTTGAAGGGTCGGCCTACGATGGCTTTTAATATATCAGTAGGCCCAGGTTTTGGGTTAATTAGCTTAGTTTATGGCCTTAGGTGTTTCCATGCAGAATATGAACAGGCTTACTGTTGTGCTGTCTTGTAATTTACTTTTCTAATAGTAGACTATTACAAAGCGTGTCAGAATCCCAGACATATACCCCCTTCCAGACATCATCGCTATGCTTGCTTTTGAAAAAAATAAATAAATGAACACACTCAATTTTGGGCCTGTCAAAAAGTTGTTTAAATATGTGTTTTGTTTACTTATGAATTTACGCCCATTTATTCGTGTGATTCTGACTTACGAAGATAATTTTCTTCAAATATGATAACTTTACGCCTCTGGAACGATAGTTTAACATTTCCCATTTGGCAAAAAGTAATTTCACAAAGTCATCACAGTCCATCTTCACAGTGACATCTAACCGTTCCTTGTTGCTGCTTTTTGCCATTCGCAGCCCACCAACCACATGAACAGCTCTCTTACATCTCTGTACCGGAAGGGACACCCTGACTCCAACAACTGCTCACCTAGGAGAGATGAACCTGCTGCCAGCTGTCCTGCAAGCACAGTCAACCTCCCTCCTAGTTCAGGGACGCTGATTTCCAATGGAGGCTGGTTCATTGATAGAGGCAGAGGGCCAGAGAAGAGCACAATCCTTATTGACCTGTGTGAAGAGCAGCCAACTGAAACAGCAACAAATGTATGTTTTTGTGGAGTTCATGACCGTGCACTTAAAAACAGAGTTTACATGCTGACATTGTAACTAAGTAGGTAATAACTGTTTTGGTGGTCATGCCATCAGTTCTTAGACTTGTCTGTTGATTCTGATATATCACGATAATACCAGCCATGCTGACCTGGTCAGAAAGTGACCTCTCTGCTGTAACAGTCTAAGGACTGTTACAGGAGAAACCTGTACATTTGATATATATAGATAGTTGTGTAGTTGAAGGTATACACAGGTGTACAGGGTATACCCACGTCTTTTCTGGCAGTTCATAGTCAACCCAGCCAGTAAAAACATTGGTGAATAGATAGATAGATAGATAGATAGATAGATAGATAGATAGATAGATAGATAGATAGATAGATAGATAGATAGATAGGCTGGGTTGACTATGAACTGCCAGAAAAGACGTGGGTATAACCTGTACACCTGCGTATACCTTCCACTACACAACTGCTAACACATGTTTTACTATTACATCTGCTGTATATTAGACGTTTTGTCCCCATCGTTAAATTAATTTTAACTCTCTCTCTCTGTCTCAAATGTGAATAGTGTGAAATTCGGAGCTGGTTATGAAATACAGTCAGGGCTATAAATATTTGAACTGTTACACAATTTGGCCAATTTTCCCTCTATTCGCGACTCCAATGGATTTCAAATTGAGCAGTCAATATGTGGTTGAGTGTAGACTTTCAGCTTTAATTCAATGGCTATAACAAAAATATCACATTAATCCTTTCCAGCCATTTTAACACAGTCCCCCACATTTTCAGAGGCTCCAAAGTAATTGGACAGACTAAAATAATTGTGAATATAATCAATCATTTTAATACTTGGAGGGAAATCTTTTGCAGTCAGTGACGGCCTGAAGTCAGGCACCCATAAACATCACCAAACGCTGATTTATTTTTTCCCTTGAGAAGCTTTGCCAGGCCTTTATCTCCAATCCTTCAGTTGCAGCTTGTTTGGCTGTCTTGCTGCCACCATTCTTATCTTCAGTAAGGTAAACTTACTTGCTAAACTACTTTTGCCTTGAGAAGCTCCTGGGTTGTTTTCGCATTATGCTTTAGGTCATTATCCATCTGCACTGTTGAGCTCAGTTTATCTCAGCTGAGACATCAACAATAAACACAAGTGACCCAGTTCCATTGGCAGCCATACAAGCCCATGCCATAACACTGCCTCCACCTTGTTTGACAGATGATGTGGTATGTTTCGGATCATGATCATGATCTGGAAACTTTCGTGTTGTGTCACATCCTGAGTCGATATATTAAATTGCTATCATCGTCTTTATTTTGCATGTAATAGAAACTCCATCCTCTTTAGTCTGGACTCCTTTGAGTAATGGGGGAATTATTTTTTTTACAGTTATTTCATGCTTTGTTTAACTTCAAATGCTTGCTTTTTTCAATATATGATTTGGATTGTAAGTCACATATCCTGTAATTGTAAAGGACTCTGACTTAACAAGCCAAGAATCATTGGAATACTGCCTTTTATAAAAATGTTATTGCCTCTGGTCCTTTCATTAACGGAAGTGGCTCCACCCGATGCTTTTTTTTAGTGGCTTTCTTTTTATTTTATTTTTTTAAAGAAAACAAAAAACCCAGTCAGTAATGAACACACAAAGTTTAGTGTAGCCACCTGATAATCAGACATTCTGACTGTAGGCAACTGACATTGTTTGACTCATACACTTGCTGACAAATATTTTTTGTCACCAGCAGACAGATGTGTCCCTGCTAGAGCCTCAGAAATCTCACACAAAGTCCAAAAAAAGGATGAAGATATCAACTGAAACTACAGAGTCTCGAATCCTGAATAAGAAAGGTACTACCTTGTGTAGTTTGCCAGTCTTACTATAAAGTATAGATTATTTACTTACTCTTGAACACCACATAACAGTGTAATCGGTGTTGAGCTTGTGAAGCATTACCTGTAGGGCTGCAACTAACAACTGTTTTTATAATTGATGAATATATTTATTTTGTTTAATGTGTAATGTGTATTAATTTTGTTTGTTGAATTAATTGATGGTCTATTAATTGATTTACAGATATTTATAGTAAGTTACCACAGTCCACTGTGATGGCTGTGACAACTATTTTGCATTCAAAGTATTTTTTCTGTATACATGATTTCTCAGCAAAATCAAAGTCACCAGAGCTGCAGTATCCCACTCTGAAGTTTGAAGATGTTGGAGGTAATGAAGAGACGTTAATGGTAAGTACCTTTGACCTTGCTGCTTTGTTTGGTGCTGTGTCAAATCTTTCTTCTACAGTAAAATGGGGATGGCTTCACTGCATGACTGCAGTCACTAAAATTGAATTTTTTTGATACAGTGTGGCTCTAATTTGGCAGTGTTGAGAATATGTTATATTAGACGTTTGTATTGTTTTCAATTGCAATCATTTTACATTGTTGCAGGAGGTGTGTAAGCTGCTGATCCACATGCGTCACCCAGAGGTGTACCAGCAACTGGGAATGGTTCCTCCAAGGGGCTTCCTCCTACATGGACCTCCTGGCTGTGGAAAGACGCTGCTGGCCCAGGCTGTGGCTGGGGTGAGTACAGGACAACGCTCTCCATTATCACCCTCAGAAACTTTTGGGAGATTTTAAAATGTTAAAATTTAAGCCTTGGGCCCAGACTTTTGATCTGTTGGGGATGCTTAAGAATCTCAAACCTGATGACAAGCAGCAGCCGTGTCTTCATATCCTTTATCTCTGATTCCCATCTGTATTGGGACTGGAGGGTTGGCAGGTGAAGCCTCACACTTCCTACCTCACAAACTTAAGATGAAAGACCAACACAAACATTCTCACACTGGACTTAAACCCCTTTGAATTATCTGACCCATGACTGCATAATTTACATTTCTTTTTGCACTACTATCACTATGTCCACCTCACAGCATGAGCACAGCAGTATATACAAACACAAACTAAGGCTTAATTCTTTAAAGTCAGATTTTGGTTGTGATGTTGTTGCGATTTCTCTTTTAACAGTTTTGGCCTAAGCAATAAGAGCTAAAACTGCTACTTTTTTGTGTACTTGTTAAATAAAGTGATTTTGCGATTTAGGAGCTGCAGCTGCCCTTGTTGAAGGTGTCTGCTCCGGAGCTGGTATCTGGAGTGTCAGGAGAGTCTGAACAGAAGCTCAGAGAGCTGTTTGACCTGGCTGTGGTTAGTAGCGTTTTTCTTCTTTAATATCAATCTAGAGGTCTCAGGAAACGACTAGAGACTGGAGGAGATATTTCAGCACACGTAACCAGATGGTACTGCTGATACAGTATTACTGGTATTTTGATATGATAATATGTATACCATGTCTTTCTCTTTGAACTTTAATGCTTTTTTTGCCCTTGCAGAACTCTGCCCCATGTATTCTGTTCATAGATGAAATAGATTCCATCACCCCTAAGAGAGAGGTGGCTTCTAAAGACATGGAGAGGAGGATTGTAGCCCAGCTCCTAACTTGCATGGATGGTAAGATACAGAGCAACATGTAAATACCTTTTCGAAATGTCATGCTTACTGTAACAAGCAGACTCGTATGAAAGACTAGACGAGCTGATTCAGCTTTTGAGGAGCTGCCACCTGGCATTGAGCTTCTGTCGGGTCATAAAAGTTAACATTCTGTGAAATAGCTGATGGGTTGCTGGTGGATAAAATAATACATCAATAATGAGGAAAACATGAATATAGGGACATTCTTTAAAAGGTGAGCAGAGCAGAGCTGCAAAGCTGATGCCGAAAGACGCTGTGCCCATTTACACATAAAGAACAGCAGCTAAAAGTTTAGTTCTGATTCCCTGTCAAGGTTATACATTATTCATTGTAAGCATATGTGGCGTCCCTCCATTTCACCAGAGTCTCTGCTCCGTCAGATTGACACTGAGAAAAAGAGTCAACTGGTTGAACTGCGCTGTCCACGGCGACTCAAGTATCCATTTCTATAAGTTCTGCTCCCGGGACAGGACATTTTCGTGAAAATTATGAATCACTTATGTGAATTTAACATGAATGAAAGGTTGATGACATTTTCTAACTTCCTTGAAATGTAACATGACATGTCACCCATACTTCACAGGAACCCTTCCCCTGTCATTCTTCCACTAATGTTTGAATCTTTTATAATAAAATGGGCAGGTTTTGGCACGTGTAAACAGATGCAAAGAATGGCATCAAATATTCACCACAAGGATATGTCGTATGTCACATGAACTCGCAACACACAGAATGAGATTTAGCTGCCACCATAGCCTAACTGTCACTCAACCCAAATCTAATACCACTAAATTATGCTGATTAAGATTCTGCTGGAAATGTCACATTCAGCACAAGATGAAGTGATTGTCAAGAAAAAAGAAATAGTTATGTGACTTCCACAGGTGAAATGACATTTCACTGGTGTTTGCCTCCTGACAGACTTGAACAGTCTGACGGTGACAGCTCAGGTCCTGGTCATCGGTGCCACCAACAGGCCAGACTCCCTAGACCCTGCCCTCCGCAGAGCTGGACGATTCGACAGAGAGATCTGCCTTGGTATCCCTGATGAAGCAGCTCGTCTCAGGTCAGCCAAACATGATTATAAAGGCTTGAGGATCTAATCTAATCATTAATAACAGTAGTAGTCATCTACTACTACCAAAAGGAAGTCTACTGCTCAATCAACCACGGTTGATGTAGCATTTATTGCTGATAAATTCACGTCAGAAAGGTCTTGAATACAACCAGTAAAGGGCTGTATAATGTAGGCAGGATGCGCCTGCGCTCTGTGAGACTGTTTACAAATGAGCCACGGTCTGATTGGACTAAACCCAGCATGCTTTTCTAAGCTGGTTATACTGTTTGACTGAAGTAACAACGCAACTTATTTCTTGCAGACATAGCTTGAGGCATTGCCACTGCTTTAATTCAGCCCCGGAAATTTCGAGCATCAAACACAATATTTCCTGTGCTCTGGTGAATATTTATGCACCAGTTTATGGTTGAAAAGTGTCAGTGCTGCTCTACCATTGTAGGGTATGTGAATGGTAACGCATCTAACACATCAAACACACGTTAGAATAAACGGCATCACACAGATGTGATGATCACTGGAACGAGGATAAAACTAATTGGAGCCCAATCACTTATCCCCACTGCTGTCAAGCAGCCTTTAGACCCACAAGCAGAAGGGGATAAAACAATAACTGAAGTACTTGATATCTACATTATAGCAATAGCAAGTATATTTGAGAGCACAATTAAAAAATATGAAGTGATTGTCAAGAAGAAAGGGTAGTGGGGCAGAGAGATGTTGGTTGGACACCAATGACTAGTGTTAAACGAGTTTTGTTTTTTTAGGACTGTAAGCTTAATATGCAGTTTGCTGTTTTAGGCTTTTATCTAAAGCAATTCACCAACAAATACAGGCAGGTTGTTTACAGTAATTAGGTGGCTTTCAAAAATGATATAGAATAGACAGCCTGTGGGAAACACTAAGGGTCCGGGGGCATGCACTGGAGACAATTATGCAGTAAAAGCCCAAATTTGGTTCCCTAGCAAATTCTAATGCAACTATTCCACCATATTCACTTATCTTATTTATTGCATAGTTTAATGACTTTGGCTACCCGATAGTTAACATTTGGGGAATTAAAGTAAACGAGAATTAGGCTTCTTCTGCACTTTAGCTCACACAGTCTGTAAATAACAATTAATAATTTTGGCTATCATCTTTCCATGTTCTTCTCTGTTGACGTACTCCACACCTACATACTCTCAGCCAGACATAACACTGGTCTCGTAGCTCTGAAAAAGCTGTGCCTTATGTCTGTGGTTCAGAGCGTCACAGCATGAACTAACACCACAAATCTGCACACAAAAACAGATTGAGTATTATTTTGCATCTTGATTCTGGGAAACTACTTAAATGATAATATCGGACAACCCTATTTTAGCTATAACTCCAATATATCTCACTTTGACAGTTTAACAGTTTGCACTTCATTGTGTTCCAAGGATAAAACACAGGTAATGTTTACACAGTGAAGTGCGTAATGACATTGTGCTCTGACGCAGGATTCTCAGAGGCTGCAGATTTATCAACATATCCATAAAGTCTGTCTAACCTTTGTATGGTCAATTAGAATTGACTAATGCATATAAACTTGTTACATAACCTTCAAACTTCAAGCAACTACTAACTGCCCTTGCGTCAAAGGTTCACTCTGGTACTTCAACAAATAGCAATACACCCCTTGTAGTCAGCTGTCTGGCTGGTGCTTATGGAAGGCTGATCAGAAAAGTGACCCTGCTTACTCGCTGCATCTCCATGTTTTATGTGGCCAAACAGATCATTGTAAAACATATTATTTCAATGAGGCATTTTTGGGTTTAATCGACAAGGACAAGATAAATAGGCAACTTATTATTTTGGATTTTGGTGTCGGTGGGGCAGGAGGACCATTTTAAGACTGTGTCAATAGCATACTTGTTGAAAGTATAATGTTTTATTTGATACTTTTCATGAATAAATTGGTGCCTTTGCTAGGGATAAAAATCATGGCCAGAATAAAACAAATTCCATCTTTTGAAAGAAAATTCACTGGGGCATGGGTTTTTCTCGTTTCTAGTTCACAGCTGATTTTCACAACATCAACAGTGAGATGAGAGGAAAGCTATAACAAAGCCTGTTTGTTATGCTGCCTGATTTTCAATTAACTTTAATTTCAATCACAGTGTTGCATATCAATTGATAGTGTTTATAAGTCCTTGATTCATTTATCATCATATACTGTATATATAGACTATTTGTACATCTTTGATATTCAGCATTTTTTCATTTCAAGAAATACACACATTCAGTTTCTTTTTAGAATTTCATCAAATCATGTTTGCTACTTTGAAGTTAAACAGAAATCTTTCTCACTTTCTGACTGTTGTTACTCACACAGTTATAATACTAAAACAAAATGTCTTCTGCTTTGTCAGGATCTTGAAGACGTTATGTCGAAAACTGAAGCTGCAGGAGGACTTTGACTACCAGCAGCTGGCCCGGCTCACCCCAGGCTACGTGGGCGCAGACCTTATGGCTCTGTGCCGCGAAGCTGCCATGAGTGCTGTAAGCAGGGTTCTGCTGGAAATAAGAGGACGGAGCCAAAGCCAGAGTTCTACTAAAGAGCTATTAACAGGCGGAGTTCAGACTGAAGCTGTTGTAACAGAAGGAGAGTTCAGAGAGCAACAGGGAGCAGACATCAACCCAGTACCTCAAGAAGAGTTGGGACAGAGTCACCTGCAGGTATGGTGAGCTCGAACAATACACCTCAAAAGTGCCACTCAATATGAAACTGTACTTTGGCAGATGACCTCTTGCTAAGTTATAACGTAACATTTAATAAAATATGCAGGCAGTTAAGCAGTTAGCAATCATCCCTGTGGACAAAAGTGGTAGTGTTTCCGAGCACCAAATTCCCTTTAGAAAATCTCCCATTTTACTGCAGAACTAACTAACCGATTACGGCACTACTTCACCAGTCCTAAATGACAAAATGTCTATTCTACCTCTTAATAAAAAGAAAATGGTAAACAAAATATAGTCAAGGGTCACTGTGACCTCATGTCTGATCCATTCTCTTAAACATGATATCTCAGGAAAACCTTGAGAAAGTTCTTTAAATTTGTCACAAACATCCAACCATGAAGTTGTGATATTTTGGACTACATGCATATATGACTGGTTGGCGAAGGCATACAACTGTGAGGCTGTATTCTGGTTTTTACTGTGATTTGTTAGTCTGCCATCAATTTACCACAGCAAAAATGAGAAGTGTTCACACATTCAAGCCTCTCTCTCTTCATTTAACTATGTTATAGCTAGTGCCAGCCAGTACTCTTACCTTGATCCGGGTCTCAGGTTTAGAGGGACTTAGGCTTGTGAAGTCCTTAGTCCTTGAATATGATGTTTAGGAAGGCTTGGGAATCCTGTTAATAATGTAATGTTAGTACCTCTCAATTAGTTTGAGAATGATAGCTATTTCTAGTTCTGTGTTTAGAATGTTGGTTGAGGGGCGTTAAGATTACATTGTATTTCCTGCTTTCCTGTGTTATTCTAATGAGTTGTGTTATGTGTCCATCAGGGAGATCTGTGGCACCTGCTGCAATTGTTAAAGAACACTGCAACACTATCAGAGGAAGAGCTTGCTGGCTTGTCCATCCTCATGTCAGACTTCCTGGCCTCTCTGGCCAGTGTCCAGCCCTCAGCCAAGAGGGAGGGCTTTGCCACCGTGCCTGATGTCACCTGGGAGGATGTTGGAGCCCTGCAGGACATCAGAGAGGACCTCACTATGGCCATATTGGTAAACACACCAAGCTTCTTCATTATTCATGTCTATGCTCCAAATGTACTGACAGTGACATCATACACAGCTGCTACACGATGATCGGACAGGGTTCCTTGGAATCAATTGATTGACTGGTCCAGGTGTGATCTTTTTGTGTTTGTGTGCGTGTCTGCGTGTCTCCTTCAGGCTCCAGTGCGTTCTCCAGAGCAGTTCAGGGCTCTGGGGCTCAGTGCTCCATCTGGTGTGCTTCTGGCTGGACCTCCAGGATGTGGAAAAACACTGCTGGCCAAGGTTCCCCCACCACACCAACACGATTAATTATAAACCTAATAATGAGTAACACAGCACTGTTTTATATTTGAACATTTGTATTGTTATCTAAATGTTTAGCCTTACAATATCTAGTATTCTGTAATTGTCTATCAGCATACCACAAATTTCACACATTATTTTTAATCAAAATAGATCCTGAATGATCAGTTTAGTCTGTTTCTTATGGCTTATTTAGATCGATATTATTAAGAGAATGTCTTTTTAATTCACAGATCTGAGGCCTGTTAATGCATTCTCAAGCATCCTGGAATCAGTACAAGGAATGCCTTTGGAAATTTGACCTGTACTAAACAAACTCTTCATAGAGCTGAGTGTGGGACTTAAGTTATTCATAAAGCTCCCTGCATCTGCAAGTTCTTTTGATACATCTTAAGCATTTTGACACAAAATCAAGTATCATTCAGGCATAACCAGTCTTATGTGTAATTAATGGAATAGTTAAGCATTTTGGAAAAATGAGCTGATTTGCTTTCTTTCTGGGTGAAATGAGATGATCAAAATGAATCTCATGTTTGTGTAGTATAGAGCTGGTGTCAGGATGTGGTTAACCTGGCTTGGCATAAAGAATTGAAGCAGGGTGAAACGCCAAGTTCTTTCCAATGTTAATACATAAACATAAATGTAGAAAATGACAATTGTGGTTTTAGGAGGAGTTGTGTGCTGGAATTATTTATTGTGTAAAAACTGCTGGGTTCAGTGACACTAATCAGCTTCTTGATTTCTTGTCATCACAGTGAGGTTGCCAGATTAGGGATCATTGTGCCTGTATGACACCAAAACCTGTGCTCATTGACTGTATCTGGCAATCTGCTAAAGATGCTGCACAAAAGTGCTTGGCATATGGAACTGTTCTTTGTGAAGAAATAGTTCCAGCATGAATTGACAGAAATTTCAAGTGTTTGCTCTGCTGCCTAAAATCTGGGTCGAATAAGTAAAAATGTGGGGCGAGATTTTTCACTGTTGCTCTGTTGTCTCCTGTCAGGCAGTGGCCAATGAGTCAGGCCTTAACTTCATCTCTGTCAAGGGTCCAGAGCTGCTCAACATGGTGAGTCACTGAGCTGTTTTGTTTGCGCAGTCACCTGTGCATTGTTGCAGAGTTGGATTATAGTATAGCCAACAGACACTGACTTGTTCTGGTAGCATTGCAGCAGTTTGCATTAGTAGCTGGTGTTTTCAGCCTGTTTTCATCATCTCCTACCAGTTTGTGTTGCACTAAATATTGTTAAAGATCTTGGAGTATTACCACACCATGACTCAGAGAGGGGTGTTGTTAAAATCATGTGGTTGCACTAATTGATGGATCTCTGTGCTTTTCTATGCAGTACGTGGGAGAGAGTGAGCGGGCTGTCAGACAGGTCTTTCAGAGAGGACGCAACTCGGCTCCTTGTGTCATATTCTTTGACGAGATTGATGCTCTGTGTCCTCGCCGCTCAGGCCATGAGGTGAGAGGGATGGACTTCATGATTTATAGCATGTTCAAAACATCAGATTCTACAATACAACACACCAGCCACATTGTGGAGCGTCCTGTCTTTTGACGCCAGTAGCACACACTAAATCCATCATAAAGACAGGAGAAGCAGTCAGGTTACCGTTGCAGGGATGTGAGTATCTAGGGGGTAATTAAGATACAATTACTTTCCTTTCTGGTGAAGTGATGCACATCCACCTACCAATACCTAAGCGAACCATAAAAGACCAAAAGTTAAACTTTTAAGATCCAAATACCAAATACCCAAACTGTAGACTTCAGACTGTTGCCACTATAACTAGAACCTGCTCTTAACAGAAAAAAGATTGAATAAATTCTTAAGATAAAAAACATATTTTAAGATCACATTTCCTATAGTTATCAGAGCAACCCACTAATTGTTTTGGAATGTGATCTATTGTATAATCACTGTTCATTTAGCTTTGTTTTTTTGTGACTTGGTGATTATTGGTGTGTATTAACAGTGTTTGTTTGTATTCAGTCAGGAGCCAGTGTGCGGGTGGTCAACCAGCTGCTGACAGAGATGGATGGCTTAGAGTCTCGACGGCAGGTCTTCATCATGGCTGCAACCAACAGACCAGGTAGAGATCCAGAAAGACATTAACCCCACACGCTAACCAGAGACCTGCAGAAATCTGAACCTAGCTGAATTGGTTCCAGCTTCTTGGCTCAGCATAATGGGAGGAGAGCTGGAACAGTATTTTTCGGCAATATTCTAACTGTTGTTAAAAATCACAAGTACATTTACAGAAATACTGAACTTAAGTACAATTTTGATGTACTTTTATTTTAGTAATTCCATTTTATCCTACTTTATCTTTCATCCACTCCATTTCACAGGGAAATATTATACTTTCTATCCCACTACATTTATCACTCTGATGTAGCTGCTAGTTACGTTTCAGGTTATGATTTAACATAAAAACGTACAAGCTTATAAAATACAGTGCATTGTAAAAAGTTACATCTTTTTGGCTACTGACCTTTGTATAGTGTTGTGTTTAGCTGGTCTTCCTAGAATGTTCAAGACCCAAAGAGGACAAATTATCCAATATAATGATACCATCACCCAATAAAAGCAAATGCGAAAGAAAAGTACCAAATTATATATATTTTTTCATCTCCCATTAACTTTATTTCCACTCTCCACTCCATTTATCTTGTGACCTGTTTCAAGGGCCTGACGCCTAGGTTGAGAACCAAGTTCATTCTTAATGGCAGGTGTACAAAAAAAACCTGAAAAGCATATGTTGGCAATGTCAATCTTAGATCTCAGGTTCCCTCTAACAAAGCAATGTCAATGTTAAAAAGAAAAAAAGAACTTCAAGAAAATCAAAGATAATGTAAGACATGACACAGTGCAAGTTTAAAGTTGAGCTAAGTTCAAAAGTCTTGTGTCCTGCGGAAAGAAGTTGTCCCTGAGCCTCGGTGTGCAGGACCAGATACTCCTGCAATACCATCTGCTGGACAGCAACAGGCAAATAGTTTGTGGCCTCTTCCTGCACCGCTTTTTCTAAAGGTCCTCCATAGGTGGCAGCTCCTTCCTGTTGATCAGTTTTCTCCACCTTCTGTAGAGCCTACGGTTGAGGGTGGTGATGCAGCCGTTAACAATACTCTCAATGGTGTACCTGTAAAAGTTGCTGAGTATCCTAGAGTTGAACCTCCTCAGCCTGCAGAATAATAAGCGCCATTGTTCGCTGTTGTTGTGGCATCTGTGGCTCAGTGATAGAGCGGGTTGTACTTCCATCAAGAGATGGGCCGTTTGGTCCCCAGCTCCGCTAGTCAATGTCGATGTGTCCTTGGACAAGACACTTCACCCAAATTGCTACCGTAAGCAGTGCCTACGTTGTGTGAATGTCAGATAGTCCTGATGGGCAGGTAACACCTTGCATAGTAGCCTCTGCCGTCAGTGTATGAATGGGTACATTACACTGTAAAAGCACTTTAAGTGGTCGAGAGACTAGGAAAGTGCTATACAAGTCCAAGTCCATTTACCTTGTGATGGTGTCTGTTTTCAGTCCAAGTCAGGTCCTTACTCATCTGAACCCTGAGAAACCTGATGAGGCTTACTCTTTCCATCGTACATCTGTTGATGGAGAACGGGGCCTGTTCTAATCGCTGTCTCTTCTGGGACTTCATTGAGGTTCCTTTTTGGTGAAAGATCTTGTAGTGTTTGATCCTGAGTTGTTGGCCAGTCATGTAGTGTGGAAAACCACAATGGCTTCAAGACTCCTGATTACAAAACAGTGTACAGTAAAGTAATCTGCCAACTTTAAAAGTTGTGAGTTGTGAACTTCACTTAACCCATTTATTCCTAACAGTCCCAATACGGTGAAAATTTACGGTCACAATTGGGTTAGAAAACTTGCAGTCATTAGGCTTTTAACATTTAACTGAATGATGTATCAATGCATTTCGAACAAATATTAAAATAATAAAGGGTCTAAATGAAACGTGCAGAGTCAAATACTTACTGTACATGGCCACATGACCACAGCTGTATACATAATTGTTGCACAATGACGATGGGGTAGCAGCATCAGAGCTTCGAAACTAAAGCTTATTAAAGTATCTAAATATGAAGATAGGACAAAGGTGTTTGGTACACATCATCCTTAAGCTGTCTAGTTTTTATATATGCATTTGCAACTACTGAACTTTAGCTTCGTACTAAAATATTACCAATTATATTTATCAAACACAGGGAAAGAGAACTAAAGGCCAGCCTTTAATAAATACCTGCTCCAAATAAGAGTATGTTGTGTCCTGCAGTTGAGGTAATACAGGAAATACAGTACAATATCAGTCAGGGGACATTTTTTGTGAAATGATTGAACTTTGGACACTGACCACATTATGCTGAAAATACATGTATACTTTAAAGTAAGTAGCATTTTAAATGCAGGACTTTTACTGGTAATAGAATATTTTTATATTGTTGTATTGTTACTCTATTGTTAATGAAAAATATCTAAATACTTCTTTCACCACTATTTCATTAATATTCTATAAATTCATTATTTGTTATTAATCTAAACGCTAAATGTTTTGTCTCTTGCTAGATATCATCGACCCTGCCATACTGAGGCCAGGTCGTCTGGATAAAACCTTGTATGTAGGTCTGCCACCTCAAGCAGACCGCCATGCCATCCTGCTCACCATTACTAAGGTACATGTTAACCAGAGATACAGGAGGGGCCCCAAAGTAGATGGATTAAAGTAAAATGACCGCTAATGGCATTTTATTAAGCTGATGTTTATTTTTCAATTTTACTTTATTTGTTGTTTTTTAAACCAGTACAGTATATTATGGCAAGGCACAGTTTATTTCACATTTGAAGGTGCTAAGCTACCACTTTCCCCCTACTTAGTCTTTGTGTCAAGCTGGGCTAACCACATCTCAGACCATGTTTGAATGCACAGCTGTTGATCTTCTATAGGGTGGGACCAAACCTCAGCTGGAGCAGGATGTCTGTCTGGAAGAGATTGCCTTCGATGAGCGATGTGATTGCTTCAGGTGATTCCCAGCTGGAAACGGCATTTTTCTTCATACAATTACTGGACATATTCATACTGTTTCTCCTCTTTTTAGTCTGAAAAATGAACTGGCTTTCAACAGTCCTTGTGGTGAACATGTTTTAATGGTGTGTGTGTGTGTGTGTGTGTGTGTGCGTGTGCGTGTGTGTGTGTGTGTGTGTGTGTGTTCCAGTGGAGCTGACCTGACTGCGTTAGTGAGAGAAGCATCTATTAATGCCCTGAGGGCCTACCTGAAGTCTCAGCCTTCCCAAGCTTATTCTCATGGTAACTTCACTCATATCTCTGCATACCTGTACAGTATTTAAAGATAGGACTGTGACTGGAAGCAGTGATTTAAATTTTTCCCATGGTTTCACTTTACTGTTGAGTTCTGATTACATTGTAGGCAGAGTTAGACATGTGGTACATAAACCAAACAGGACTGTGTCTCATAACAAATTGACTGTCCTGTTCATTGACCTAACGGTATGTTCATTGTTACACACAGGTCACACATTATCTTCTGGCTCAGTAGCTGACATTAGAGTAAGCAAGCAGAACTTTGATGATGCCTTCAAGAAAGTTCGTCCATCTGTGTCCAAAAAGGTAAAGTGTAAAGAGTACAGTGAATGCTGTATGACATGTAAAATGGGCCAACAAGGTGTAATACTTTTTTCTTTTTCTTTTGGACTGAAATGTATGAACACACATTCCTTTTATCTTTGAACACTCTTTGACACCCCTTAAAAGTATTTAAAGGTACAAAATGGGCATTCAAGGGAACAAGTTATAAAGAGTAACTAAATTTTATTATGTATATAATATGTATATATATATGTATACTAATATTTATATTATGTATATGTATGTATATATATATGTATATATATATATGTATATGTATGTATATGTATATGTATGTATATATATATATATATATATATATATATATATATGTATATATATATATATATATATATGTATATGTATGTATATATATATATGTATATGTATGTATATATATATATGTATATATGTATCTTATATATGTATCTTATATAGTCTTCCAAAAGCCCACACGTGGGGTATACCATCCATGCAATTTCAACATCAAGTCACAAACATCCCATATATCCCATAAGTGTCCCATTAGCCCTTTTAACTGAGTAACCCACCACCCATATCTGAGAAATGCTAAAGTTTGTCAGGAACAAATATGAGCTTGGCCTGATGATAGAGGGACCGTTTCAGATAGAGACCTCTGTTCTTTCACACCTGTAAGTCTGTCGGTCAGCTGAGAAGAGTCAGGGCTGACATCCTTTTTTTAATCTTTTTGATTGGGCTCAGACTCAGCACAGCTGTGAAACCCACAAACATACAGTGACTATTCCTTTGTGTTCCTTCTGCAGGAGCAGAAGATGTACGAGCAGCTCAGAGAATCCCTCAGCAGATAATTAAATGACCAGAACCATAAACAGCAACAGTTCAACTCTGACTTAAGTTACTGGTGAATAATTATGTAATGTTTGTATACGCATCTTATTGTGGTTGCATCATAATACTGATTTCTGATTTTATAATAAAAAGTGTGTAGAAACCAGACTGATGTATATGTGTGTGTGTATATGTCTATATGTGTGTGTATATGCTAAAAGAGAAATGCTCTCAAGGGTACAAACTTTGGAGGAATGACCAATGCCAAATTAAGATAAATGAGATGCAGCAAAAGTATTCTGATCCTTAAGAAATACAGGATCACATACTATAAAGTTTGAGGACAAAAATGATAACTAATAATACCAGCAGCAGTTGATATAATAGAATAATAATGGTAATACTCATACAAGACTTTCAGGGTATGTTTCAGGTAAATGTTTTGTGATGATTGACCCAGTTATTGGTCGACTTGTGTGCTGTGATAAGCCCTTATGAAGTTCATAAATGAATATCTTACAAACTATTTACGATATCAACAAGCTTTTGATTACTTTTGATGAAGTTAGTCCAATAATGCACCACAACAAATTTGGTAGCAATCACACCTATGGTTTAGGAGCAGATAAAAAAAAGTCTTAAAATCAAAGCAGGCAATGTTTTATGGTCCAAAAGCTTTATTTAAGAGCAGATTGAGCTGGACATGTGTGTCAAATTTAGGGTAATCAGACTTATGGTGTGGGGGGCTTGGTCTTTCCTAAAATACATTTTTGAGCATTTATAACAGCAACCAGCCACCATTTGTTTCATGTTTCTGGAATTGAAGCCGGCAAGGCAGACAACAAATTGGCACAAACTCAATAGGGGTTAGAACCCTAATTACGAAACCAAAACATAAGAGTCATAGTTCGAGAATTTTTTATTTTATTTGTTAAATTATGAGAAAATAAATATTCTCTAAAGACAGGTTTACCAGAAGACAATTACCAGGAGTTATTTGTTAAGACACCACGTTTTTTCACTTTGCAAAGTTGAATCAACCCCATCACACAACAGGTTTTACGGTTAAGCACGATAACGAAGTCACGTTAGCCCGAGTGGAAAATATGTTCTAATGTCGCTGACTCTCCATTCCTCCATTCTCATCCGCTTATCAGGGTCCTAAGCAGGGTATTCCAGATGTCCTTCTCATAAGCAACTCTGAGGAAATAATTATTAGGGCCCGAGCACCGACAACGTCGGCCGCGAAGGCCCTCTTGAAACTGTAATGTTTCTTATTATTAGGGCCTGAGCACTGACGTAGTCGCTCTGACTACGTCAGTGCTCAGGCCCTAATAATAATAATGAGAAACATTTGAAGAACAATAGGTCCTACGCTCTGTAGGACCTATTGTTCTTCAAATGTTTCTTATTATTAGGGCAACACAATTAAATTGAAAACTGTTTGGCTTATCATCACGAAACTTGCAGAGTGGACTGAACTTTAAGGATACGTTTCTTAAAGTTGAACTGAGCTGTTGTCTATTTGTTTATGCAGTGCTGTTTTTTGGTGACATATTTCGTTACTACTGGGCATTTACTTTATACTTTTGTATGTTTTGACTGACCTATTTTCTTTCCATTTATAATTATTATTATTTGTCAGACGTGACTCTGACTGGCACCCCTCTTTTATAAAAAAGGTCAAAACCGTTACAAGAGAGTTTGACTTTAAGAGAGTTTTAAGAGGAGGAAGCTGTTTTTAAAACAACGTGACATATTTTGTCCTTTCTTTTCTAGGGACAGACTTTAGAAGATAACCTATGCAAACTCCTAAAAATCTTGTCCTACAAAAGAAATAGGAAAGTTCTGATCTTGGCATTATAGCCTTTCTACAATTTCTATATTTATCTTTATGTGTTTTTTGATTGAAGACATACCTCATATATATTATGTGTATGTTTTCATGTTTGTAGGCTTTTAGTGCCACATATGAACATATGATGTAAATTGATTGTTTATTTGTCGATGGTTTTGATTTGTGGATGTCAACCCATTTACGAACCCCAAATGCTATTTAAATGCATGCATCCTTACTTCCATGTAAAATAACCTGATGAAGGTCTACGCACCGAAACGTCGTGACTAAAATACATTTATACGCAAGTGAAGAAGCCAGTGTGCGGGAGTTTTGTTATACAAGAGGAGGAAGCTGCCACACTCCCAAGTCTTTGGGGGTTTGACGCCCCTGGTCTAAAGGCCGCTCTTCTCTATTGCTGGGAATAACATTCTAAAAGGTAAAACGTATATTTTATTAATGCATTTATTTCATTGGCTTTTAAGTCGTTATCATTAACTTTATTTCATCAAAGTGAATACATTCATAAAGTTTAAATCAACACAACAAATAATTGAAAACAAAGCTCTGAGGCACTGAGGAATAATGCACTTTCAACTCACAAACAACTCAACTTTAAACTGACTTGTTATAGTCACAGTTAGTATGGAGCATGACAACAGGATGCATACTATTGTGGTGCATGTTAAAGAGCAATGCAATAAAAAAAAAAGAAGAAACTATTGCATTTAACATAAGCAGCGATGAACAACCACTTGCCCAATTTGCATGTCTGCGGTACAGGCAGGAAGACAGTGCTGGAAATCACAATAATTATACATCATGTTGCTATGTATACGTGGATCATACCATTGAAATTTCATGTTTATTAGACGGTCTTTATCAGAATCTGCTCATTTCCTGTTGTCGATAGGTGGTGCTATGACTATATCTCAATATGGATGTGTAGATTCCTTAAGGTCTGGACTCTTGTACAGCATGTGGAATTTGGGGCAGATTGGACAATATAAAGTGAAGTTACAAAAGCTTTGCATGTAATGACGAAACATGCACATTGCACTAAACCCAAAGGCTTCGCAATTTAACATTGAGAAGGTTTTGAAATTATTCCGACCAAATTTGAAATGGAACTCGTCTAGGAGGATTAACTTCCATGCCTAAAAGTGCCTATAACTGCCGTTGGAAGTATTGACTATTCCTCTGCAACTTAGTACCACATACGCTGGAAGGTTATACCATCCAAATTTGAGACAAATCTGATAAACCTTCTGGGAGGAGTTTGAGATTGTTTGCATAAAATACATGTAAAACAAACAAAATTCTAAATGGCCCCTTTTCGGTTGAAGAGGGCTAATTACAGCCAATGAAGAATTCCCAAACTCTTTGCAAAAGAGACACTAATTTAAGATGCTGACAAGAAGTGAGCAGAGGACAAGAGAGCTCTAACTAAATGGTTGGATTTAATGGATACTTGAAGCAGAAGCATGCCTTCCAGCAGTCTGTTCATATTTCATTGTTGTTTTGTGATGAAAAAACAACACATTACTGATCAGTGTGGTAATAAACACTTTGTGGACTCAGAGATATTGAAAATCCAGTGTGTAAAGAGCACTTTCATGTTCAGTGCACATCAGCACACTAGCTAGAATGGCCAGCAGTGAAAGAGCCTGACCAAAATACAGATGCTCCAGTGGACATTTGGGTTAGTTTTAAACCATAGTATGGACAAATTGAGAATATTTGGTATTGTATTTTGAATATTTTGAGAAATAAGAACATCACCAGAGATATTACAATTCATCCTGAGGGGGACATCAATGTGTGTACCAACATTTTATAACAATCCCCCCCGTCCATTTATAGCTTGTTTAGATTACATATCACAAACTCTTTGTTTGATCAGAGCCAAATCCTTTTTTGCAACCAACAAAACTAACAAACACATTTTTTTTTATTTTACCTCATAATCTTTGTCTTTCTGAGCTGTATTACAAATAATTGAAACAATTTTCTCTTTCTGAAATCGGCTCCAGCACCCCTGCGACCCTTAACTGGATAAGCAGGTTACGGAAGATGAATGAATGAATGAATGAATGAATGTAGGAAAAGCACCCTAACAATTTCCACCCTTATTTCCCATGCTGAATGTGTTAATATCAAAAAAGCTGTTAAGTCCCGGATGGTGAGCCGGGACTACTGAAACTATGGACGCTGAAGCTTTGTTCCCCGGCTTTAGGTGAATTTACTCCTGTTTGATATCTCCCCTCAGCTTCCTTTTCACTCGAGAGTAAGGGCTCAGTGCATCGTCCATGATGAAGTCATACAGGACTTTCACCCACGATGTGTATTGAGGCAGGTCATCATAATACTCTGCTGCTATTTCCTTTACCTGAAAACAAAGAGAAAACAAAAGGATAAACAGCCCATAAATACTTTTATGTTTGAAACATACAGATCATTTTGTAGTTTCCCTTTTGTTTTCACACAAGTTGATGCTGCTGTTAAACTCTCCTCAAACATACCAGAAAAAACACAGTATTGGTACCTCGCCGATTTGTAAAACACAATACATTCAAACTTGACATAAACAAAATAAGTCATCAAAAATGTCCTGCTTGAGGTTAAACATATTATAAAACCTTATAAAACCACTACTGTACGTGACAAAGTCTTTCTACTTTCAACAAGCCTTAATTCACAGATCTGAAAGTATGCTTGCTCTGCCCTACTGTTTCTCTCTGCTGTAGCTTGCCTCAGTGCTATTCATAGCTAGTTGAAGGAGGGAGATGCTGCTCCAAACATTTAAAATAGGCTTTGGATATAAGTAAAGGTCCAGCAACTGGATTGTCAATTTACCATCGAATATCTGTCCAGAAACAGATTTGGGTAGACTGCTGAGGTGAAATAAGTGACGGTTTACACAATATTTCCCCATTTCCAAATCTGGGTACAGGAAAATACATTGTGCACATGGATTGGGGTTATTTTAGAATACCAAGGACACGCACATGCAGCTTGAAAAATCCTCTGAACTAAGGAAATGTCCTTTGTAGAATTCTAAGAAAACAGTCCATCGGAAGGATTTAATGATCTGACATCGTTGAAGTTTAAGCATTAAAAGATCCTTCTAAAACTTTGAGAAACACCAAGAGTAAGATTGTAACTGCTGTTACTCTTACCATCAAAATCTTGTGCTGGATAAGTCTTGTCTTAAATCTTTAGTGCATGAACGTTTGACCCTTTTTTACAGCCTTTTCTGATGTTTTTATACCTCTAGTTTGTCACGTACATTAGTGGTTTTACAATACGTTTCAACTCTCGCTTTGGATAAAAGCGTCTGCTAAATGATTGTAATGTAACTTAAATGCTGAAGATTTTAGTTTTTAGCTCCTATTATAGAAGACAGGTAAATGTGAGAAGCCATGAAGATGGTTGGGGTACTGAATGGAATCTGCATTTGTAAAATCAGATGTTTTCTAATCTATTGTAGGTGAGAATAGACACTACACACATTTAGCATTAACCATGCTAACCTGTAGCAAAAATAAATAAGCATGTTTATATGCATAGAGTTGGCATATAAAATGCTAAAATTAAAAGCAAATCATGTAAGCACACAAAAGTTAAAGAACTGTATTCTTTAACTTTGACTCATGTGTTTCAAACCATCACTGATCATGTCAGTCTGCAGGCTAAGGGTTGGCCCACTGTAACAATTTCATTAATTATTTATGTGCACTTTGCCATTGCACAGATTAAATACCATTAACAGTAGCAAAGTGCATAGATAAATAATAAAATGATTACAGTTGCCAGTTGACTCTTGTCTAATGATACAGTCCTTACACACACATGTATATTGAGAGAACCAGATTGTAAGATAAAGTATTGTTTACAACCTAAAGTGAGAAGGGTTAATGGTAAATATATTATTTTTGAACCTATGATGTAAAATCATGACCCAATTAATTTTGGACCCACAGTGTGAAATCCTGACTTAATTATCTCATAATCTCGGTACATACAAACATATTTTTTTTAAACTATTCTCTCAAGATACTGATTTAATTAGTTCTATCTCAATATCAAACACTTTATTTTTTCTATACTAACACTGAACTCTCTTTGTCTCAAGATTAGATAGCTCAGTCTTGTCATGTTTGTTGATGCTGTGTTGTTGACATTAAATCAATTTGATTGTTAGTTCAAGTAAATAATAATCATTTTTAAAAGGGTTTCATTGAAACACCACTCTCACACAGTAACATTGTTGCGCATCCTGTGTTTGTCAGAGGATTTTGTTAAGCTCACTGCCTATACAGATTTGTATTCACCCAACTGATTTCTTCCTTCCTAACCTCGTAAATGCAGGTGACAGCGTGATATGTGCAACCTGTGGGTAACAATGATCTCCATAGTCATGCAGCTGTACTAACCATTGGCAGCCTGCGTCCTGGGATGCTAGGGAAGTCATGGTGCTCATTGTGGTAGCCCACGTTGAAGGTGAGCAGGTTGAGGGAGCCATAGTAGGAGTAGGTCTCATGGCCCTTTAGGAACATGTAGTGCTCAGCTATGAAATGACCAGAGATGGGGTGCAAGCCCATCCCAAGCATGGAGCCAGCCAGCATGTAGACCACAGGCTTGGCCCCCCACAGCCAGCAGAGCAGGATGTCAAAGGTGAGCTGGAAGGCTACGTTGGTCACCTCCAGCCGAGTGATAGGTTTGGGGTTGATGCAGAGGGGCCGAATAGCATAGAACAGCGGTTGCAGAATAATCCAGATTAATTTGCGGAGGCGCGTGCAGAAGAACCAGCCTTCAAACTCAGTGGGGATGTCTACATCTACCCCGTCTCCACCCAGGTAGCGGTGATGGTCCAGGTGATAGCGTTTGAAGGAGGCAGAGTAAGGCAGGCCAATTGGCAGGTTGGCAAAAATGGCAAAGTAGCGGTTCCACATGGCCTTGTTGTTTCCAAAGGCTGTGTTGTGGGAGATCTCATGAATAGCAAGGGTCATTGAGTGGTTGATACAGCTGCCAAAGGAATAAGTCCAAAACAAAACCCATTTCCAGTCTAAGTCTTTGACCATGTAGAAAGCTAAAAACTGTATAGCTACCATCATGCACACGATCCATTTCAGCCTTGGGTCAGGACCCATCAACGACTTGATTTCTGGGTATTTGGCTGTAGGATAACAACAAGAGACTTCAGTTAAACTCAGTATAGATGCATATGCTGATTATAACACTTTGTATTTAAACATCAGATTATCTGATTTCACAACATTTAAATTAAGGAATTCAGCTAATGATTTGAATAAAACCAAAATATTTTATACAGATGCATTATTTAGATTAAATAAATGTCACAAACTGTCCAGAACAAACAAACTGGGCACAAACAAGCCTTTCAATGTAGCTGAGACAACTACTGACACCTTGTACAATATATTCTACCCATCCCCCACCATTATGTAAGAGGTCAGAAGGCAGCAGCAAGAAAAAAATCATCTACAGTGCAAACTGGCATAACCACATTTTGACACAAAAGCTTTCCAGTTAAATATTGTCAAATGTTATCCATATTATTTCAAGATCCTACGCACTGCTTTCTAAATGAGACCCTTGTACCTAAACAAACTCCTCCTAGAGAATTATCCCAATTGACTTTAATTTCAGTCAGTATAATCTTGAGACCTTTGCAGTTAAAAGTTATCAAAAGAGATGTAACCGTGGAGTTCCACGGATACATCTCGCCTTGTAACTTGGCCGTACATTGTTTTATCTTCTCCAAATTTCTCATGCTCCATAACATTCCCACCCTGAAGGCATCTACATGACAATTTAAAATCATAGTAATAGCGCCATCTTGTGGTAAGAGAAAGTTACAGGTCACATCTTCCTCACAGATTCATCACATCCATCTCAAATTTTGTCAGAAAGCCTTGAGACTTTTATTGTGCTTCATTGTGAAGGTTGCAAGGATTAGTTGAACGGCAGTGACGTAGCGGCTTGTCAAATTTTGATCCTTCGCCATAAACAAATAAACTGATGTAACTCGATTCCACATGGTCAGATCTTTTCCAAATTTCACGTTTGAGACTTTGGCTTGCTAGTCTTAGTAAGTAAATCTGATCGACATCAAATGTGTTCATAATGCTTGCCCATGAAGCTTTTGACCTTTTGTGGAACGCAGTTGCTGTAGCGACACATTCTATGCCATGAAAACGAAGGTATTTTTGAGGTACTAAAAAGGCTTAAAACATAACCAACTTGGCACACATTTAAAGTCCAAAATGTAGTTCACTGATGTGGTTTTGGTCCCTGGGATTGGCAATATTGGCCCCCTAAAAAATGTTGACGAAGAAGTCCTTGTACGACTCATGTGCCGTCGTGTAGACTTAAAAACAAGTCTTTGGCCATGCTTCAAACCCAACCGGAAGTCGGTCATTCTGAATTTTTCATGTATTTTATGACATTTCCAGTTGCTGTACTTCAACAAACTCCTCCTGGGGAATTTAGCACATCTACTACAAATTTGATCAGTACAATTACTCAAAATCTCTACGTCTAATGGAATGGCATAGACGTATTGTGGCGGCCATTTTATGCGATTTCCCCATTAATAAACAAGCTAATGTAACTCCACTGGATTTACAGCTCAAATTTGTCCGAAATTTGCCAGGCTCGATAAAAGTAATGGCCTGAGGATGTCTTCAAGCCTATTTTTACTTATAGTCATTGCTCCACTTACTAGCAACAGGAAGTCAGCGCTTTGTGAAAAAACAGCATCCACTTGACGTGACATTTATATGATGTGGTCTACACGTGTTATAGAGCAACATAATGCATTCTTGCGCATATTCTCTAGCGCCACATAGTTAATCCAGGAGGTAGTGGAATATTTGCAATACACAGTCACACACTCCATGCAGGAGAAAATATTCTACCTCAAACGCGTGATGTCTGATGGTCACAGACATTCAAGGCCGCATCAACCAGTGTCCAGCCAGTACCCCAGTCTTGCTCAAAGGCCTCCAGGCTACATTTAGGCCTATGTGTTCTATCTGATTGAGAGGAACTGGGAGGTTACAGCAGAAAGACAAGTCTCAGCATACAAGACCTCCTGTGTCACATGACTATGTTGCCCCCAAAGGCTGAACTGGCAGTCAGTGGGAGAGGCCTGAGTCATGTTACTGTATAATTAAGCCTTTATTAGTCCCACAATGGGGAAATTCGGTTCTCTGCATTTGACCCATCCCGGAGGAGCAGTGGGCTGCAATGAAGCGCCCGGGGAGCAATTTTGGGGTTAGGTGTCTCGCTCAAGGACACCTCGGCATACAGCTAAGCTCTTTAAAAAGCAAGACTAAGACCATGTCTATACTACTGCTTTCCATTTTAAAAACACATATTTTTCTACGTTTACACGGTGGATGGTCAGTGTAAACGTAGAAAAAGATATGCGTTTTATAATAGACAGAGTTTTAGGGCATTGAAAACAGATAAGTTTAAAAACTCTCCCGAGGACGAATAAGTTTGAAAACTCTGGGGCTCCCTCCCAGTGTGGACAGGCGTTAACGCATAAGTTTTAAGACGATGACGTAGACACCGGTGTTAGCTACTTGATTGACAAATTTAATAATAAATTATTAAATTGCTTACTAGAGCACAGTGTAAAAATACCCTGGTAAAAGTAAAAGCCCATTCAAAATTTTACTAAAGTAAGAGCACAAAAGTATTAGCATCAAAATATACTTAAAGTAACAAGTTAAAGTATGCACATTATGCAGAAAGGTCCATTTCATATAAATCCATCTATTAGTGGTGTAACGGACCACCTTGCAGTTTAGCAAGCATGTGAACCGCGGATAGATTACACAGCTTAACGTTTGTCATAACGGTGTGAAATAAAGTTTTACTGACTATTGTTATCCGCCAATAAAGTAAAACATGCGAGCAGGACATCCGCATTTAGGCTTTTCTAGTGATCTCTGATGTAACATTGTAAATAGTCAATCTGTGTTTAAATTGACAGGAGTAGGGCTAGTTAGGGTGACAGCCAGCTTAATGGTAAAAAAACAACAAAGGTTCCATGCAATTGCATTATGATGTGTTCAGGCTCTGTTCTTCGACCGGTTCGCTCTGTTCTGTTTACAATACCTCTAATCATTTTATAATGCATCATTAAATCTTCTAATGACAAAATTTGTTTTAATCAATAAAAATAAAATCTTCTATTTCCTTATTTACTTTTGTGGTGATCAGGTCTGTGATTTGATCCGTAACTCGATCTGAAGTGTGAGTTTTATGATCCATTGTAACACAATTATTTATGGTATGCTTAGATCATTGGATTAGAATTATTGATGGATCAATATGTTCAGCAGATGTATGAGTGAGAAATGGGCTTAAACTAACGTTACAGACTGTTTTAAAGTTTGTGCACGTTGTAACAGTTAATCCTTCCGAGAAGATGATTGAATAAAATATTGAAATATTAAAAAGGTATTCTATGTAGTAATTTCCTAAAGAAAATAATGTATAGACTGATAGAAAAATAATCCCACTCAATCATAATGTATGACCTACTAGAAGTGTTTGGCAGTGTCTGTACCTATCCCTATCCCTGTGACCCTGTCCTCAGCCAGTATCTTCTCTTTTCTTATTATTTGCTGTGGTTGTGACTCTTCTGGGTATCAGTTAAGGGCATTTGGAGCCAAGCCAATAATAAGGGCGTGCAGCCCGTTCTCATTCCCAGGTCAAACACTGCCGCTTTGTCACGCCACCCTGCATATCCAGGCTCACCGACCTCACAGTCCCAACACAGACAGACACAGATAAAGTGTGACTTGGGCTGCATTCATTTCAAATCCGGCACCTTCCCACAGGTTTGTGAGGAGGTGTGGATGTGATTATTTGTGGTTTAGAACATAACTGTGGTGAAACATTCAGATAATTATGTTTTGTTTTTCTGAATTAATGCTTCATTCTCACTTGGGCTAAAAACTCTCAAAAACCCAAAGATATTCAATTTACTGTAGTTTAAAACACAGTAAAGAAGCAAATTCTCACATTTTTGATTTGGGATCCATTAAGTGTTTGATCAAATACAACATACTGATTAATTAATCAACAGCATGTTCATTGGTAACCATTTTGATAATACATTTATCTCTTGAGTCATTCTTCAAGCAAAAATGCCCAAATTGTCCTCTTCCCAGCTCCTTGAATTTCTTTGATCTACAAGTGGTGTTACAAGACCGTATGGGCTGGAGATAGTTGATTAACATGCTCATTTCAGTAGATATCTCTACAACACAATACATAGACCTCATATCATACTTCTTCACAAGCAGTTGATCATGTTTTTTTTAATTTTCAAATTTTTTTGGACCTAATAACATTTTGACAATATACATTTTATAGACGCTCAGAGGTCCCTGTGGCCGATCCACCCGGTCACAGCTTTTTTCTGTCCTGGCCCCTCAGTGGTGGAATGAACTCCCCACTGACGTCTGCCCATCTTTAGGCGCAGGCTGAAAACTCACCTCTTCAAGAAGCACTACCCTGAGCCTTCCTCGTAGCACTTATTGCATTCGTATTAGTTGTTGCACTTACTGTATTCGTATCAGTTCGCTGCACTTATTGAATTCGTATTTGTTTACTGCACTTATCCTATTCGTAGTAGTTTGTAGCACTTATTATATTCGTATTAGTCTGTTGCAATTATTGTTTTCGTAGTAATTTGCCTCTGCACTATACTTTTGCTCTGGTTTATGCTTTAAGATGCTTGTTTAAGAAAGGAGATGCACTTATGACTTCTGGTGACTAGTAGTTCTCTTGAATACCTATGTTGAATACACTTCCTGTAAGTCGCTTTGGATAAAAGCGTCTGCTAAATGACTGTAATGTAATGTAATGTAATGAGTATGTAAACAATACATTTAAGTAGAAGGACAAAAATGGCCCTGGCATGCTTGGCAGAGAAGTATTTTATAGTCAATTCAATGCTAATTTAGCTATTTCAAATACAGTATGTTCTGTATCTTATTCTAATACTTTATTGCAGTTATATTATTCTGTTTAAAATATTCAGCATCTAGGCCCAATGTTTGTATGACTGCACCAATCTACATTACATTACATTACATTACAGTCATTCAGCAGACGCTTTTATCCAAAGCGACTTACAGGAAGTGTATTCAACATAGGTATTCAAGAGAACTACTAGTCACCAGAAGTCATAAGTGCATCTCCTTTCTTAAACAAGCATCTTAAAGCATAAACCAGAGCAAAAGTATAGTGCAGAGGCAAATTACTACGAAAACAATAATTGCAACAGACTAATACGAATATAATAAGTGCTACAAACTAATACGAATATTCTCAATGTAAAAGTGCAACAACTAATACTCACATCGCTTTAGTTCTCATTATGTAAAGCTGGCTGTTCATTTCATCTCTCATAATGTTTAGGCCAACTTTACAACACCATGTGTTTATGATCTTTATATGTGTTTATGTCTTTATATCTTTATATGTGTTTATGTCTGTATATCTTTACATGTGTTTATGTCTTTATATCTTTACATGTGTTTATGTCTTTATATCTTTATGTGTTTATATCTTTACATGTGTTTATGTCTTTATATCTTTACATGTGTTTATGTCTTTATATCTTTACATGTGTTTATGTCTTTATATCTTTATGTGTCCGTTATGGTGTGTCCCTGTATGTCAGTATCTAAACCGTTAACTGTTCTATGGGAAGCTCAGCAGTGAGCTACGTTATGTCATCAGGGAGTGGCGACATGACTGTGGCTGTAAGTCCACACGGCTAACGTTATGTTTCATTAAGCTAACTAGCTGTAACTATTACATGATACGACTATTCACACTTATAGGTGGTAATAGACACGGTGGTGTGTGTGGGTCATTAAATAAAAACGACTCAACCAACGTGAACTCCAACCTTAGGAAGTTACTTAGCATTGAAACCGTTAGCTAGGTTACGCTAGCAGAGTCAGCTGATGTGGTGATGTTAACATCCTACGTTGAGCTAACGGCTATTAAGCTAGCTACCAACCCGAGTTAGCACAGCTGTATCCAGGCTAACTATGTTGGTCTAAAGCTTGTTTATGGGTAAACTAGCTCACCCAGGATCTCCTTCCTCCGGTCGGCGTGCGGCTGGTCCGTGTAAACCCATTCGTAGTCATCACGGGCGACCCGGTTCCCCATCGTTCTGATCGATCTTTTAACAACTTTATTAGTAGCAAATGAACACAAGATCGTTTACTAAATGTTCTCCTTTTTCTTTTTGTTTCTCTTCAGCCTACCAGCCTGCCGACCTGTCTGCTCTGCCAGCTCCCTGCAGCTCCTCCTCCCAGTCCTCCCAGCTCCTCTGGAGGAGGAGCTGTGGAGTGACGCAGTTGTTGAACGCCGTCGGGTCGGTCTCATCCCGTGGCCGGTTCTCAACCAGTGAACTTCTCTGTACTTGTGTCCTCCTGAACGTGTGAAACGTCATCTAGCGGCCCAGGTTCTGTTCCAATACACAAGTTCACTCAGCCAAGTACGGTCCAGATACCCGGATGTGTCCTCGCTCCGCCCGTTATATCGGGGATGCATCGGAGGAGACTTGTGTGGACTTTGGACAGCCAAGTCTCCCAGAATGCATTTCACCAGCAAACAAGAGCCGACAATGTCAGTCATAACTGTTAAATACTGCTGTTGTTGTGTAACGGAATTTAGTTTTAACATTTCTTTAAGCGAGAATGTAGTTGTTAAGACTTAAAATATGCGGTCAATTTATCAAGATAGAGCCTGTTTGAAAAAAGCGCCGACGTTTGTCGGAGATATGAGAGGACCAGAGAGGAGATATATATATATATATATATATATATATATATATATATAGATATGGAGACCGGGCGGTGATGCTCATGCATCCCGCTGACAGCAGCCTGATCTCGGCTAGGCTCCTCCAGATGTGCCGCTGGCTCCGGTGTCTCTGTGGTTGTGGTTGCAGATGTAACACAAAACATATACATATTAATATTTTAATATTTTGTAAATGAAAATGAAAAAAGGCAGGGTTGTGTTTTATATCATATTTCGTTTTATTGTCAATATATATGACTGAAGATAACCGGAGTAGGCGGGACCGACGAGCTGAGTTGGTGACGTCGTGACGTTGGTGACGTCATCAAGTTCGCTGCTGTTCCAATTGCAAAATGACCAGACTGCGTCCTCCCGTCCTCGGGAGTTTGACTATACCCGAGGACGAACTATCCAAGTATGAACTTGCAAGTTTGCAAGTCCATACTTGACCATACTTGGTATTGAGAAACGGCTCGTCTCTTAAAGTGCCTCCTCGGTTCCCTCACTTGCGTCGTTTCCAGGCGAGGAGAGATGAAACGAGGAAATGTGTTTTAAAAGACATGAGACGTGCTTTCAAAGCGACGTCTGTTTCTGATGACGACACAGCTGATTCAGTTCAATTCAGTTTATTTTTTTTTCGTTTTCATTTAGAAAATATTAAAATATTAATATGTATATATTTTGTGTTACATCTGCAACCACAACCACAGAGACACCGGAGCCAGCGGCACATCTGGAGGAGCCTAGCCGAGATCAGGCTGCTGTCAGCGGGGTACATGAGCATCACCGCCCGGTCTCCTCTCTGGACCTCTGGACCCGTGGCCTTTCTCACCTTCTATTTTCTTCAGTTCTTTTCTCACCTGGTTATTTGTGAGGGACAAGTTGGGTGTGTGTGCTGTAGGTTGTTGGAGTGGGGGTGGGGTGCAGTGTACGAGGAGTGTGGAGGGGAGCCGAGTGTTGTGGAAAAGGGGTGGAAGAAGAGGGGCAATCTACAGGGGGTGCAGACGATGGGGGTTGCAGCAGCAGGGAGGTCTGGATGGGGGGGGTGGAAGGCTGATCGAATCTGTTAAAGAATGAGTTCAGATCATTCACCCACTTTTGGTCCCCCACAGGCTGTTGGTTGGGCCCCTTGTGGCCTTGAGGCCCTTCCAGACCCCGTAGATGTTGTTCTGCTACAGCTGATCCTCCATCTTCATCCCGTAGACTTTTTTCCCTTCCCTGATCTTCTTCCTCAGCTCCCTCTGCACAGTCCTCAGCTCCTCCTTGTTTCCTGATCTAAAAACCCTCTTCTTCTCCTTGAGGAGGGTCTTTATCTCAGGAGTGATCCATGGTTTGCTGTTGGAAAAACACTGTACAGTCCTGGTGGGTACGGTGTTCTCAACACATAAGTTTATGTAGTCCGTTATGCAGTCTTTGAGACTGTCAATGTCCTCCCCATGGGCATCACTGAATACTTCCCACACATTTGAATCAAAACAGTCCTTCAGAGCCTCCTCGGCTTCATCGGACCATTGTTTGACTGTGCGAGTCACAGCTGGCTGCCTGTGTACAAGAGGTTTGTATACAGGCAGGAGTTGCACCAGGTTGTGGTCCGATCTTCCCAGGGGAGGGAGAGGTGATGATGTGTATGCCTCCTTGGTGTTGGCATAGAAGAGATCCAGTGTTTTATTGTCTCTGGTGGGGCAGGTGATGTACTGGGTGAAGGTGGGCAGAGTGGAGGATGGAGGGGCATGGGTAAAGTCACCAGAGAGGAGGAGGAGGGCATTGGGATGTTGTGTCAGCAGCCTGCTTGTCGCTGAGTGGATGACGTCACAGGCCGCTTCAGCGTTAGCAGAGGGGGGAATATACGCAGCTATCGTGATAACATGCGGAAATTCCCTTGGTAAATAGTTTGGCCTCATGCTAACAGCTAACAGCTCATTGTCCTTTGTACAGGTCTGTTCCTTAACAGTGATATGCCCAGAGTTACACCATCTATCGTTAATAAACACAGCCAGACCTCCTCCCTTCCTCTTACCGCTCTCCGTTGTCCTGTCTGCTTGTATGATGCGGAACCCGTCCAGTGCTGCGTTCGTGTCCGTTGTTAGCTCCGTTAGCCGTGTCTCCGTAAACACCATGATGCTACACTCCCGGTGTAGCGAGGTTGGAGAGGCCTGAAGTGACTAACAACCCGAGACATTAATTCCCCCCCTCTCTGGTATTTCATCTCTACAGAGGAGGTTTCAATACACTTTCGCAGAGACACTCCCAAAACCCCCACTCTATAAAGGCATCAGAGCTGACACTCCGCAGGCTGAGAGGAAGATCTCAAGTCAAGATATGAAGTCAGCCCAGAAAATCCGAACCAATGAATAACCTTCCTCCTCTCCTCCCCCTCTTTTTTCTATCTGATAACTCAACATCTGGCCTCCCAGGTCACATCATAAACTACTTGGGTCAAGGAAACAGGAACTGACCCTTTAGTGTTTTGCAAATGTTCTCTGTAGCTCGGTATAACACTGTATACGTCTTTGGAGTATTCAATAACCCCACTGAAATTGTTTCACATTTGATTTCATGAAAATACATCTTTCTCCCATAATTGTGGAGTGGAAAACAGAGTTAAAATCATTGTCAGATATTTAGGATCGGATTCATCATGTGACCATACTGCCCTACAGTGGTCAATTGGGAATAACACATATCTGACACACATAACCCCTGTTTAATTCTGTATACCAAATGTATGTAACTGAAATTCCATCTCTGTATCCATACAAATGTGTAAGGTCTGTTAAGCTCATAGTGAAGAAAAGTATGTGGGATATTTGTTTAAAATGTTAGATTAGTTAAGCTACCAAACCAGAACACACCGGAACTAGGAAACAAAGGAATCCGAAATCTTGATAAAATCAAGCCACACCCTGGGACCCGACACCTATCCTGAACAGATAAAACCAGGAGATTTCCTCTGTTCGTCCTCTTATTCGTCTTATTCGTCTTGTGTTTTTCGTTGTTCGTGTATGTTAGGTGTACGTTTTTAGTCTAACGGAGATCCTAACACGTGACCGTTAAATAGCAGTTTAGTCAGTATTTTTCCTCCTCAAACTCCTTGAAGTATCTTAGAATTATTCTTCTAAGCAAGCCTTATTTTATTTTAGTGGACATCTGTTGATCTCGTGAGATATCAACTTTAATTATTATCCTTTAGGCCAAACGAGATTAGTTAGAGAATATCAGCGAGTAGCCTGAGTTATCAAACTATTCAGAGCTATATCCCTCTCCAAACACCGGACCGGATCCAACGCCCGTCTTGAAGCAAGACACAAAGAATTCAGAGACTTTTGCCTGCTGACTGAGTGAGAATCCTGGAGCCAGCTGAGAGCCACAGGTCCGTGAACCCTCAACTTCACCCTCTTCACCTCCGACGGACCGGAGAGTCCGACGGCAGAGCTGATACCACCAGGACCGCTGAAGCAACGGCAGAGACCCGCAAAAGGCATCTGGACCCCTCGGCACAAAGTAGGAACATTCAACTGTACTATGATCCAGAGTTGGTGTAGGAGATATGGAAGGGTAGATTGACCGGGTAGAGTAGGGATCAGAGAAAGAGGAGTGCGCAACTTTTCTTCACTATTTGATATAATATTGCCTGATTATTTGAAACCCATTCATTCATGTTTTGTATTATTCTTTAATTAATAATCCTGTCGTACATTCATATAATTACCTTTTTAATAAATTACTCATTTATCGCCAAGTCGTTGTCAGTCATATTGATTCAAAAGGTGGGAACTATAAGGTCACTGAAATCAGGACTTATGCCTGAGATATTGAGACTGGATAATTTGTTACCAAATTATTGATCATATTTTTATTTGTTTCTTCTATTCAGAAGTGGTGATCATATTTTTATTTGTTTCTTCTATTCAGAAGTGGTGCCCCGCAATTTTTACGTAAGCAATATTTTTATTTTAACGTAGTTATTAACAACGCTACACCGGTATTCCCTCTGATGGCGAGTCAGCGCTGATAACTCGTCCATCTTGTTGGGGAGAGACCTCACGTTTCCCATGATGATGGAGGGGAGGACAGGTTTAAAATGTCTAAGTTAAAGTTGCCGACTGTCTATATGGACTATCGCTTTAGCCCAACGTAATAAAGTGAGTTTTAGGCCATTTTACATCTAAAATACACGACAGAAAGCTAGTGGGGCTGTACACGGTTTAAATCGGGAGGAATTGAGTAAAAACGTTATTTGGCATACAGCAACATTGAAACAGTTGTTATGTGTAATATCCCAGGGAGCATTTTTCCGGTGAAAAGACGTTTAAAACTGGTTCATATGTGAATATTTTTTCCAATGCTTGTTTTATTTACAGATGTCCATCTGAAGTATGGCAGACCATCTGAAAGCGGATCTTGGGAGGCTTTGACAAAGACATTTAAAGTGGCCCTATTATGCTTTTCCACTTTTTCCCTCTTCCCTATATGTTTTTGTACACGTAAAAGGTCCGTAGAGTGTAAAACCTCAAGTCCACGACTAAAAGGAGTTACCGGCTCGATTGAATCCTCTCCATCACTTCCATAACATTATGAGGTCATAATGTTACGGAAGTGACGTAAAACTCCTTCCGGCTAGTTTGGCCCGCCTTCAAACAAGAGAGAGATGGAGCTGAAGCTCCGGAGGAAGAGTTTTTTTAAATGTGACCGTTGACCAATCACAACAGTGCGGGCTAGCTGACCAATCAGAGCAGACTTTGCTTTCTGGAGGGAGGAGCAAGCGCTACAACGGAGCATTTCACAGAGAGGGTGAGAAGAGGAGCTGCAGGACAGCCAGGATGAGAAAAACAAGGCGGATTATGAGCATTAACGCATGTAAACATGTTGTAACAGTAACTTGAAATGAAAATATGCACCCGGAAAATAGCATAATAGGGAGATATTGTTCAACAATCGTGTGTTTTCAATATCATTAGGGCCCGAGCACTGACGTAGTCAGAGCGTAGGACCTATTGTTCTTCAAATGTTTATTATTAGGGCCCGAGCACTGACGTAGTCAGAGCGTAGGACCTATTGCTCTTAAAGATAAAAAAAAAAGATAAAGATAAAGAGGTTTTTAATGTCATTGTAGTGATACAACGAAATTCCGTTTGGTAGCCCTCAGCCAGCCAGCAGCAGCGAACAACAAACACAATATACAAGATAAAAATACACAAAAGGAATGAAAAACTTTACTATGTACAGCAGGTGAGTATTTAAAATTTGTGCAAACTGTGCAGTGTAAACATTTGTTTTGGCAGTGCAAACAGAGAATAAAGTGTATCAGTGGAATTTTCAGCAGCTTGATGGGGGGTGGTGCTGTAGCTGTAGCTGCAGCTCAGTGCTAAACAGCACTGAGCTGCAGCACCAGGAGAAAACCCACGCAGACACAGGGAGAATATACAAACTCCACACAGACAGACAGGTGGAGGTGTCTCTGTGAGGCTGCAGTGCTAATCACTCAAGCCACTGTGCCGCCCTCCATCAGCTCCCGGTAGATCTGGAAGTCTGTGAAGTCCACCAGGGCCTGGAGAAAAAAACCACAGAGAACATGTCTGGTATGAATATATCATACAGCACCAAACCTCTATTAAAAATATTTACATTCAGAAGAGAATCAGAGCTTCAAACAGTTAAAACATCTGATGAACTGAAAATACACTGAAAGACAATGAGACACCAACACTAAACATGCAGGGAGCTTTACTCCATCAGCCCAGCAGACTGTTATTACACACTGATCTGTTTGTTCTCTAGAAGCTTCTGTTTACCAGACTGAGTGTGTCCCTCTGCTCCTCCACTGAGGTCTTCACATGGCAATAGGACAGGTGGAGGCGCCTGCAGAATCTGGTAGAAGGCTGCAACCTGAGCCCTAGGTGGCACAGTGGCTGGAGGTTGCTGGTGGAGGCTGTAGGTGGAGATACTGGTTACAGCAAACTGCCAGAATCTGCAGATGGAGGCAGCAACTGCAGGTTGCAAGGCTGCATATTTGAACTGGAAAAGGTTGGAGGTGGAGCAGGAGTCTGGAGCTGTCTACCAGAATCAACAGGTGGAGGCCAGGGCTTTAGACTGCTGGGTAAGGATGGAGGAGGCTGTAGTTCAAGATTCGAGCTGCAGCCTTTTGCCAGAATGTGCAGGTGGAGGCAAAGTTCTTGAGTCTGGCAGAGGGCTGCAACCTGAACCGCAGTTGGAGGCAGTTCATGGCTTCATGTTGCTGGAGGTGGAGATCTGGTTTGTAGCTGTCTGCCAGCAATCTACAGGTGGAGGCTTTGGCTTTAGGTTGCTGGCAGAGGCTGTAGGTGGAGGTTCGAGCTGCAGCGGTATGCTAGAATCTGCAGGTGGAGGCAGTGGGTTCATGTTGCTGGAGGAGGCTGGAGGTGGAGATCTGGTTTGCAGCTGTCTGCCAGCAATCTACAGGTGGAGGCATTGGCTTTAGGTTGCTGGCAGAGGCTGTAGGTGGAGGTTCTGGTTGCAGCTTTCTACCAGAATGTGCAGGTGGAGGCGGCAGCTGCCGATTCTGTCAGAAGGCTGCAACCTGAACCATAGTTGGAGGCGGTGGTTTCAGGTTTCTGGCGAAGGCTTTAGGTGGATGTTGGACTTGCAGCTGTCTCACAAAATTTGCAGGTGGAGGCGGCACCTGCAGTCTACTGGCAGAGGCTGTAGGTGGAGGCTGTAGGTGGAGGCTCAGCATGCAGCTGTCTGCCAGAATCTGCAAATGGAGGCAGCGGCTTCAGGTTGCTGGCAAAGGCTGTAGGTGGAGGTTCTGGTTGCAGCTTTCTACCAGAATGTGCAGGTGGAGGCGGCAGCTGCCGATTCTGTCAGAAGGCTGCAACCTGAACCGTAGTTGGAGACGGTGGTTTCAGGTTGCTGGTGAAGGCTTTAGGTGGAGGTTGGACTTGCAGCTGTCCACCACAATCTGCAGGTGGAGGCGGCACCTGCAGTCTACTGGCAAAGGCTGTTGGTGGAGGCTGTAGGTGGAGGTTCAGCATGCAGCTGTCTGCCAGAATCTGCAGGTGGAGGCGGCACCTGCAGGTTGCTGGCAGAGGCTGTAGGTGGAGGTTTGGAGGTTGCAGGTGCTGTCTGTAGGCTGGAGGCAGAGGTTGGATCAGCAGCTTACTGAAAAAGGCCCTAGTTGGAGGTTGGCAGAGGCTGTACATTTAAGGTGGATGTTTTCAGGTGGATGGTGGAGGCTGTAGGTGGAGCATGGAACAAGAGTGTGCTGCATTTACTGATTCAAAAAGGAGAATTATGAATCAATCCTGCTTTTGATTTGAGTTGTGTGACTGATTAAGAAGACTTAAAGTATAGAAATACTTAACTTAAACTATAGAAGTACTTAACTTAAACTAAAAATATTTAACATAATAATACTTAACTTAAACTACAAATACTTAACTTAATAATACTTAACCTATACTACAAATACTTAACTTAAACTACAAATACTTAACCTAATAATACTTAATTTAAACTTCAAAATACTTAACTTAAACTTAAAATACTTAACTTATACTACAAGAACTTAACTTAAACTACAAATACTTAACTTAATAATACTTAACTTAAACTTATCATTCTTAACTTAAACTACAAATACTATTATCACATTTCATCTTATTGAGCTATTCAGATGTTTTCATCTGAAATCTATCTCTTAGCTCTTTTTGATGGAGGTGTCGTCGGCTTTGGTTCTCCCGAAGTGTCGACATGGTGAAGCGGAGGATGGACTCCAACCCCGTATGAGACTTCCATGTGGACACGTCCGTCTTCATCAGCTGATGACGTAAACGAGGGACGGTCCAGTCTCTCCCACAGCTTCTGCTTTATACGACGTCCCAGCTCCAAACTGTACGGACGAACCCGGCCAGTCTGGAACCTGTGAGAGGAGGAAGAAACAGAAATAAATCATAATGAGTCATGAAATTAAAAAGCTTTAAACTGGAAAATAAATCAGTGACATATTTTTAAGTAGCAATTATTGAATAATATAATAATATTCTGAATGAAAGAGTCAAACATACGTCAGCATATCATCCACCACATGATGGTAGATCTGCCGGTACTCTTCCACAGAGTGGTTGAGGATCGTCAGAGGGCCGTCGTGGTGCAGTGGAGCAGAGGAGGACTGGGGGCCGGGGGCCACGTTGGAGACCACTGGCAGCTCAGCAGGTGGGATGGTGGACAGAGGCCTTGGGGACAAAGACAACGGCATGTCAGCAGCTGGAGTGGAGGACTGAGGAGACACACTATTTACCACCTCTGGAGTTTGAGCAGAAGGTTTGGAAGGACGAGCCGCGGAGGTCCGCTTCCTCTTCTGGGGACGGTTGGCAGTGGGAGCAGAGTGCTGCTGGTTTGGGGTTGAATTCAGCACCTGGGGAAGGTGAGCAACACACGAGAGGACGTCAGGCTCCAGATTACTAACAGTTAACAGTAGACTGTGTCCCTAAATATTCAATATGTTCTGCCATGTTAACTTTGTAATTATCTGGTTCTTGAGGATCACATTGTGAACAATCTGGGACATAAACTTTATTTAAATCCAGAATATGAAAGTCAAATGTCTGACCTGGTTGTCCCTGCAGCATGGACACTGTCTGCAGGCTGCAGGCTTCCTGTCTCTCTCTGGCCGCCGTGCACTGACTCTCCTTTGTCTCCAGTAGTCGTGGTCTCGCAGGTGGATCGGCTACAAAACACTCACATGTTAGAACGAGGCTTCACAAGAACAGGAAACGCAACAAACAGCACTGAAGAATGTGAACTTCATAACACAATGTTCTGCAGTAAAATTAAAAATTTCAACTGAAAGATGACGTTAGTTTTACAACCATGTAGCCCGGAGACAAAAACATGCTACTGGTCCTCTATTAACTCCTGATCCTCACACACTCTGATCAATGTGTTCAGTTTATTTGTGCTGAAATATCACCTGGACTCAGATCAGCTGATCAACACATTCATTTAGGAATATGCAACACGTCAGTGAAATAAACAGAGACACAGGGGTCGTCTTCAGGACAAAGTCAGGTCATAAAGCAGAACCCACCTTAAGGCCCTTATAATATCAGTGTGTGTTATGTTTTAATGCTTCATATTCATACAAAATAATTCAATGAACACCAAACAATAAGTTTTGTTTGGAAATATAAGGTCACAAATCTGCTGGGAATTAAAGGCCTCTATAGTTGAAGTACTTGTGACTACACTTAAATTCACAGTATCACTGTGTATCCCAGCTGGGAGCTGCTGATACATATTTGTGATATTAATTGTGTTATAATATATATATTAAGATAACATTTATATCAGAAAGGCAGCCATTATAATGATTAGTTTGGTCTTTTTTAGTGATTAGATGAATTGATCCGGTTCAGTCCAGTTCTGACAGTAAACTAATGACTTTCTACATTGTTTATAACAATGAACTAATCATGATTTCTGCTTCAATATTAATATTAATATCTGCTCCATGTGACCCCGGGGTGGGTTCAGTGTTCATGAGTCTGTTAACAAAGTATCAGTGAACTATGAGGCCCTGAACGCCTCAACGGTGAAACACAGAGAAAACAAGGTAGACTTTAAAGAGTTCAAATCTCACATTCTCCATGATGGAAGTCAGTTGTGTCTCTTTCTTCAGTCTCTGTGAGTCTTTAGTTTAGTCGGGAAGCAAAAAGTCTTCAGTAGAGGAGATAATATTTGAGAAAATGTCGATTGAAACTCGTGAACAAACTTTTCTTGACCGTCTGAGGTTTTGTTTTCGTTCAAATGATGAACTTCTGTAAATGCTGCACCTGAAGATGAAACCATAGCAACGATGGAATCCTTGACGGCCATTTTGTTACGAGCGTTCTTACAGTCACATCTCACCTCTGTAATGTAAAGTTTCATCCACTCAGCCTGCTAAAGCCCTGAGATCAAGTCCACATCTGACTAGGAAGAAATGACGAGCTCCTTTATTACAGACGGCTCGTTTGTAGCTTTAACTGACGGACACGCAAGCACACAGACATCAGCAGTAAAACATATTCACGTCTATTACAGATTAAAATGCTCATCAAAGTATGTAACATGTCAGAATAAATTCACATTGCTGGGTCTGTAATCCGTGTTTCTACTGATGTTCTATTTTTTCACTGTTCACTATTATTATGTAGCCTAATATTATTTATTTGAATTATAAGTTCATTAAATACTCGTAGTCATCACACAGCAGCAAAGTCCATAAATGCATCTATAATTTTTTGCATGCATGTGACATGCGGACTGAAATCTTTATTATTCTAATTAAAGCATCCTTATAGTTAAATATAGGAGCTTGTATGAGTCCCATAGCACTCTATAACCATGCAGGAGTCAGATATTCATTTATATTCATGAATCATATTCAAAACAAGTGTCCCACAGTAACTCAACTTGTTACGGAAGTAATTTGCTTAAACCTTCGGCTAGTTTGACCTGCCATCAAACAGAGCTACAGAGAGCCGGAGCTGGAGCTCTGGAGGAAGAGTTTGTTTAGCTGCAGTCATGTTGAAAAGACAAGACAAAGTTCTTTGTATGAACACCCAAAGGAAGATGACTTTAAGAATAAATGGCTAAACAAAGGTAGCTAACGGTACTAGCCGGGGTTCAAATGTTAACACAGTGCTCAGCTGTAGCCTTGGCTAACGTTGACAGCTAACGTTATTGTGTTCTAATGGCTCTGCTAATCAGCCCCACTGCTAACACTGTGTAGAATATGAGGACTGAATATGTCCATCGTGAATAGTGTTCAAGTGAGGAGGTAGGTTTGTGATTACAAGCTGTAATGTTACTGCCACTATCCACCTAGGTTTGGCTAACTTTGTAGCTATTTTCACGACTGTTACCCCGCTGTTTCTGCTCTGAGCCACTGGGCTCCTTTCATTAAACTGCCAACAATAGGTCAACTAGACACATCCCAGCATACGATGAACAACATAAATTTTACTCATAGCCTGACAGCCGGGCTGTATTTGTGTATAATAAATACTGTGTATAATAAAATAATAAATACTGTGCTTACATGCATATTTGTTGTCTGCTGATTTTTCACGGGACATGGGAGAGCAGATACAAACCAAACGTGATGAAGGATTTCAGTGGAAGAACCCTTTAATGACTAACTAACATTCATATCTGCAGACCTGATGGCTTGTTGTAAAACTAGAGACTCGTGATTCTTTTTAATGATCTACTTATTTCACTTTCTAATGAGACAAAGAGGTTTTTCACAGCAGACATGTTGAGTGGTCATAGTGTCTGATCTTAGTAGGAAAAGACCAGGAGCTACTGAGAACATTAACATGGCGGTGTTGTGTTCAAGTGACCCAGTGAGACATCACTCATTTTGTTATTCACACATCCAAACGTCTTCTGTGAAAAAGGTTCATCAATTCAAAACTATTACTATTACCACTAATAATGGTATTATCTAAAATAATCATGAGCCCCTCAGTGATGAAGGTCACATGTTTTGTTATTATAGAATATAATAGATTATTACAGAAACAGCTCCTGTTGTTAACCAGAACCTTTAGATATATTTTGGGAAATCTTTATGACGTTTTATTGATCAGCCTTAGTGTTGTTAATATCATGACTTAAAAAGTTACCAGTACTTCTAGGTTATAGCCAGTATGATGTCATAGAGTTGTAATTATGATAAATATATTTATTTAGAGGCAGACACATTGAATTTTGATTTGACTGTTTATTTCATTTGAATAAGTTATATTTAATTTGTTATTTCTTTCTAATTGTATTAATAATTATTTTTTCTTTGATAATTTAGAGTTTCCAAATATCCTGAAGTGCATATCTTTGGATTGTGGGAGGAAACCTGAGCACCAGGAGAAAACCCACGCAGACGCAGGGAGAATATACAAACTCCACACAGACAGACAGGTGGAGGTGTCTCTGTGAGGCTGCAGTGCTAATCACTCAGCCACTGTGCCGCCCTCCATCAGCTCCCGGTAGATCTGGAGGTCTGTGAAGTCCACCAGGGCCTGGAGAAAACCACAGAGAACATGTCTGGTATGAATATATCATACAGCACCAAACCTCTATTAAAAATATTTACATTCAGAAGAGAATCAGAGCTTCAAACAGTTCACACCTCAGATATTATTCTAAGATGTTCAATCACAAAGATATTTAACATCACGTGTGTCTCACCTCTGTGTCTTTGGTCACATGTCACGCAGGTTACACAGCTCGGATGCTGATGCTGACGGGTCGCTGGTGAAGGCTGCAGGCTGGAACTGGAAGAGGCTGGAGGTGGAGCAGGAGTCTGGAGCTGTCTAACAGAATCAACAGGTGGAGGCCAGGGCTGTAGACTGCTGGGGAAGGCTGGAGGCAGGAGCTTGAGGAGGCTGCAGGTGGAGGTTCAAACTGCAGCTTTCTACCAGAATGAGTAGGCGGAGGCAAAGGCTGCAGATTCTGTCAGAAGGCTGCAACCTCAACCTTAGATGGAGACGGTGGCTTCAGGTTGATGGTGGAAATACAGGTTACAGCACACTATCACAAGCTGCAGGTGGAGGCAGCACGTCCAGGTTGCTGGCAGAGGCTGTAGGTGGAGGTTGGGCTTGCAGATGTCTGCCACAATCTGCAGGTGGAGGCGCTACATGAGGGTTTCTGGCAGAGGTTTTAGGTGGATGCTGTAGGTGGAGGTTCAGCATGCAGCTGTCTGCCACAATCTGCAGGTGGAGGCGAGGCCTGCAGTTTACTGGCAGAGGCTGTAGGTGGAGGCTGTAGATGGAGGTTCAGCTTGCAGCTGTCTGCCACAATCTGCAGGAGGAGGCGGCATGTGCAGATTGGTGGCAGAGGCTGTAGGTGGAGATTTGTCTTTCAGCTGTCTGCTAGAATCGGCAGGTGGAGGCAGCACATGCAGGTTGCCGGCAGAGGCTGTAGGTGGAGGATGGTCTTGCAGCTGTCTGCCAATCTGCAGGTGGAGGCAGGTTGCTGGCAGGCTGTAGGTGGAGGATGGTCTTGCAGCCAATCTGCAGGTGGCAGAGTTGCTGGCAGAGGCCGTAGATGGAGGGTCTTTCAACTGTCTGACACAATCTGCAGGTGGAGGCAGCATGTGCAGATTGATGGCAGAGGCTGTCGGTGGAGGTTGTAGATGGAGGTTCAGCATGCAGCTGTCTGTCAGAATCTGCATGTGGAGGCAGCACTGGCAGTTTGCTGGCAGAGGCTGGAGGAGGAGGCTGTACATGGATGTTTGGCAAGTAGCTGTCTGTCAGGTGAAGCTTGGGGCAGCAGTTGGATGGAAAAAGCTGCTGGCAGAGGGTGGAGGCAGTAGATGGCTTCTGCAGGCTGGAGGCAGAGATTTGATCAGCAGCTTACTGAAGAAGGCCACAGGTGGATGGTGGAGGCTGTAGGTGGAGCATGGAACAAGAGTGTGCTGCATTTACTGAATCAAAAGGAGAATTATGAATCAATCCTGCTTTTGATTCCAGTTGTGTGACTTAAAAATATAGAAATGCTTAACTTAAACTTAAAATACTTAACTTAAACTTAAAATACTTAACTTATACTACAAATACTTAACTTAAACTTAAAATACTTAACTTAAACTTAAAATACTTAACTTATACTACAAGAACTTAACTTATACTACAAATATTATTTACACATTTCATCTTATTGAGCTATTCAGATGTTTTCATCTGAAATCTATCTCTTAGCTCTTTTTGATGGAGGTGTCGTCGGCTTTGGTTCTCCCGAAGTGTCGACATGGTGAAGCGGAGGATGGACTCCAACCCCGTATGAGACTTCCATGTGGACACGTCCGTCTTCATCAGCTGATGACGTAAACGAGGGACGGTCCAGTCTCTCCCACAGCTTCTGCTTGATACGACGTCCACGCTCCAAACTGTACGGACGAACCCGGCCAGTCTGGAACCTGTGAGAGGAGGAAGAAACAGAAATAAATCATAATTATTCATGAAATTAAAAGCTTTATTATGGGAAATCAGAGACAGATTTTTTAGCAGCAATTATTGAATAATATAATAATATTCTGAATGAAAGAGTCAAACATACGTCAGCATATCATCCACCACATGATGGTAGATCTGCCGGTACTCTTCCACAGAGTGGTTGAGGATCGTCAGAGGGCCGTCGTGGTGCAGTGGAGCAGAGGAGGACTGGGGGCCGGGGGCCACGTTGGAGACCACTGGCAGCTCAGCAGGTGGGATGGTGGACAGAGGCCTTGGGGACAAAGACAACGGCATGTCAGCAGCTGGAGTGGAGGACTGAGGAGACACACTATTTACCACCTCTGGAGTTTGAGCAGAAGGTTTGGAAGGACGAGCCGCGGAGGTCCGCTTCCTCTTCTGGGGACGGTTGGCAGTGGGAGCAGAGTGCTGCTGGTTTGGGGTTGAATTCAACACCTGGGGAAGGTGAGCAACACACGAGAGGACGTCAGGCTCCAGATTACTAACAGTTAACAGTAGACTGTGTCCCTAAATGTTCAATATGTTCTGCCATGTTAACTTTGTAATTATCTGGTTCTTGAGGATCACATTGTGAACAATCTGGGACATAAACTTTATTTAAATCCAGAATATGAAAGTCAAATGTCTGACCTGGTTGTCCCTGCAGCATGGACACTGTCTGCAGGCTGCAGGCTTCCTGTCTCTCTCTGGCCGGCGTGCACTGACTCTCCTTTGTCTCCAGTAGTCGTGGTCTCGCAGGTGGATCGGCTACAAAACACTCACATGTTAGAACGAGGCTTCACAAGAACAGGAAACGCAACAAACAGCACTGAAGAATGTGAACTTCATAACACAATGTTCTGCAGTAAAATTAAAAATTTCTCCTGAAAGATGACATTAGTTTTACAACCATGTAGCCCGGAGACAAAAACATGCTACTGGTCCTCTATTAACTCCTGATCCTCACACACTCTGATCAATGTGTTCAGTTTATTTGTGCTGAAATATCACCTGGACTCAGATCAGCTGATCAACACATTCATTTAGGAATATGCAACACGTCAGTGAAATAAAAAGAGACACAGGGGTCGTCTTCAGGACAAAGTCAGGTCATAAAGCAGAACCCACCTTAAGGCCCTTATAATATCAGTGTGTGTTATGTTTTAATGCTTCATATTCATACAAAATAATCAATTCAATGAACACCAAACAATAAGTTTTGTTTGGAAATATAAGGTCACAAATCTGCTGGGAATTAAAGGCCTCTATAGTTGAAGTACTTGTGACTACACTTAAATTCACAGTATCACTGTGTATCCCAGCTGGGAGCTGCTGATACATATTTGTGATATTAATTGTGTTATAATATATATATTAAGATAACATTAATATCAGAAAGGCAGCCATTATTATGATTAGTTTGGTCTTTTTTAGTGATTAGATGAATTGATCCGGTTCAGTCCAGTTCTGACAGTAAACTAATGACTTTCTACATTGTTTATAACAATGAACTAATCATGATTTCTGCTTCAATATTAATATTAATATCTGCTCCATGTGACCCCGGGGTGGGTTCAGTGTTCATGAGTCTGTTAACAAAGTATCAGTGAACTATGAGGCCCTGAACGCCTCAACGGTGAAACACAGAGAAAACAAGGTAGACTTTAAAGAGTTCAAATCTCACATTCTCCATGATGGAAGTCAGTTGTGTCTCTTTCTTCAGTCTCTGTGAGTCTTTAGTTTAGTCGGGAAGCAAAAAGTCTTCAGTAGAGGAGATAATATTTGAGAAAATGTCGATTGAAACTCGTGAACAAACTTTTCTTGACCGTCTGAGGTTTTGTTTTCGTTCAAATGATGAACTTCTGTAAATGCTGCACCTGAAGATGAAACCATAGCAACGATGGAATCCTTGACGGCCATTTTGTTACGAGCGTTCTTACAGTCACATCTCACCTCTGTAATGTAAAGTTTCATCCACTCAGCCTGCTAAAGCCCTGAGATCAAGTCCACATCTGACTAGGAAGAAATGACGAGCTCCTTTATTACAGACGGCTCGTTTGTAGCTTTAACTGACGGACACGCGCACACATCAGCAGTAAAACATATTCACGTCTATTACAGATTAAAATGCTCATCAAAGTGTGTAACATGTCAGAATAAATTCACATTGCTGGGTCTGTAATCCGTGTTTCTACTGATGTTCTATTTTTTCACTGTTCACTATTATTATGTAGCCTAATATTATTTATTTGAATTATAAGTTCATTAAATACTCATAGTCATCACACAGC
>NC_072454.1:22421489-22553989 GCF_027596085.1 Anoplopoma fimbria | reverse complement strand
TATGTGGGTTTCGGTGACAGCTCTGATGAACAGACCCAACGTCAGTCTGAATGGTGCTTTATTCCCACAATTCTATGAATTTCGAAAGGGCCATCGTGCTGCCATTTGAACGACTTTCAACAAAACATTTCCAGCAGCCTCTCTGTACAAAGCCGCCATTGGTCGATTGTCAAAATCATGCAAAGAAAGAGCAGTTATGATTATATTTGCTCCTTTCAAATGACAGACGCTTGGCATTCTCTCCACCGAAATCCTCTGGGCATCCAAGATTAAGGCATCTGGAAAGATTTAGCTCATATAAATGCTTTATGTCGGTCAAATGTTTGTGTAATGCTTATTTTTGTGATTTCATCTTGCATGCTTGCTTGTAATATTCTGTTTCATTGAGTGTTGCTAATTTTTTCTCTCTTCTCTGGCCGAGCTATGGACATGTGCTTCAATGACCCGTGGACTCAGGTGTAATTACAGAATGGAAACGGACAGAAAGATGAGAGGCAGCAACGAGCTGGAGGCACGGTTTTGGAAAAAGGCAGAAAGAAAGAAGCAGAAGGGTTGGATGGGAACGGAAAGCAAGGAAAGCGGCACTCATCACTCAGTTATATAAGCCGGCTAAATGAGTCAGTGCAGAAATCAGAGCTATCGGAGCGGTGGCGCAGACAGACTTGGCGCAAGGAACTGGAACACCGGGATGAATAACATACAAACGATAAGGCCATGGCCTCCTGGCTGCTGAGTCATGTCATGTCTTTATACAGCTTTAATAAACATGGAGATCAAAGGCAGATCTGGATCAACAGTTGCTGCATTCATTTCTGTTTCCTGCTAAGCCTTTAATAGACCATGTACGTCACACACAGGTTTAAGCAGAGAAGCTGTCAATCACACAATTTATAAACCTTCTGACATCACAACTGCGTTGTCCGTTTGCCAATAAAGCCATTATAGATCTTACCTTGAGCAGGTATGTGCAGCAAACAAACTTTAAAAATGCGTTTAGCTGATTGGCTCTGAATTATGTAAACAAAAAACCGAGGTAAAAGGTTTTCGGATTTTGTTCCCCAACTTCAGCTGCGTATGTTTCAGGCGGTTCTCACACAGGGTTCCTAGCTATACCTACAAAAAAAGATGTGCTGTAATTCGTCGATGTATCACAAAATCAATTGGCAATCCGGGTTATCATAAAGCACAGCGCAAAAACCCACACAGGGTGGGCGGGAGTTGAAAAATAAAAAAAAAATCTTTCCTTAAGGTGACTGCTGTTCGTTCCCCGTGTGAAACAAGAAGTCAGAGTTGATTTATTCGTCACGTTACTTGCGTTCTTCAGTGAAGGCACTTCTGTAGTTATTTCAAACCAAACAAAGATCTTTTCCTAAACCTAACTAAGTCGTTTTGCTGCCTAAACCTAACTAAGTTATTTCCTGTAAAGACGGAAAATTATTTTGAAAAGACTGTTGGTACGAAAAAAGAAACGATAAGGAGTAACTTTTCTTCTATAAAATCTTTTTTTTTAAGATATTATATGAACTTATGTGTGAGGATATGTTGGTGTGTTGAGGCACATGCAAGCAAGTGTCCCTGTATTTGTGTGTGTGTGTGTGTGTGTGTGTGTGTGTGTGTGTGTGTGTGTGTGTGTGTGTGTGTTGGTTACGCTGCAGAGGAACCAGGCCTTAATGGTCCAGCTCAGTTTGTTTGCACAGTCACCCAGAGACCCTGCAGGTCCACAGATTCAATCAGGGAGGATGTGGTTTCACTTCTTATTTCGCACACACAGTTTCGGCTACGCTATGGGTGCCTGTAGAACCGGGGATGAATGGATGTACAGACGGATGGATAGCGGGAGATATGAGAGTGTGTATGATTGTGTGTGTGTATGCCTTTCTTTGTCTGCCTTCATTCATGTCTGCATGTGAGGCATGCAGCAACAAAAATGAATTCTGTTTGTGCAAAAACATGTAGAAGATGTGCCTGTTTTCATTTTTGTATTTTATGTATATAAGCTACAAGTGTTCACACAGTATTACAGTGTGTACTTTGTGTGTGTGTGCGTGTAGAATTCCTGACCCACTGCTCTCACAGCGCAGCAGTAATGAGCTTATTAGTCTGGGGATGTATTTAAAGCAGGTCACAGCAGTCCGGGTTATTAACAGCAGACTGTACGCACATAGACATGTGATATATGTGGTAGTGGCAGTAATTGTAGCAGCAGTAATAATAGTTCAGGTGGTGTTTGTGCTAGTTGTTAATGCTGTGGTTGCGCAGTTTTGTTAATAAGGGGGATGTGTGCGTCGCATAATAATTAACCATAATTGTAATTGTAACCATTTGGCTGTGGATACACATGCTTGTCCCAAACACTTGAATATCCATGCTTAACATATAGGTTTGCAAGAGTCCCACGGTGTGTTGGACCACCACCGACATGGTGGAATTTACTGATATGGACAATGGCGATAGAGCATGTGATTATTGCCAATAAAGCCAAATTGAAATGAGAAGGACATATGTAGGATGCTACTTCACCTCTAAACTCTTGAAACTCTTCAGTTCTTTGGTGACTCAGTAATATGTCTGAAACAAAAGGAGTGGATCTGGTCTGTGCTGCCTTTTGTCAAGGTTGAAAGGAGTAATAAAGTTTGCTGTTTTGGTTGGGACCACAGAGCTTCCGTGTGTAGTACACATGGACTGTATATAAAAAGTGGACGTAGTCGTTGTGACAGCCATTGTTTTGTGGACTGTGATTTTGGAGCCTCGAGTTCGGCATTTTGGCCATCGCCATCTTGGTTCTTTGCAACCAGTAAACAGAAGGGGCCGTATTTGGACTAAGAAGGAGTGATGTAGAGACACCTTATAGGGTTATTGCAGCAATGCAACCTGCCAATCACAAGGTAGCCAGCCCTAAAGCATACTCCACCTTAAGGTCTATTTTACATTGTTTACAATGTGTACTGAGTTAGAAGTAGGGTAATTTTCTCATAGACTTTTATACAAGCAGACTTCTTTTTGCCACCAAAGGAGACGCCCCCTGATGGCCATCAGAAAGTAGGCACTTATGCATTTGCTTCATTTGTCAGAACCGGAGGTTGCAGCCTCGTTATACACTATAGCGGATGCTTTAAATATGTCCTTTTGGGAGGGTGTAATTTGTTTACGCTTTTAAACCCGGTGTGAAAACTCCCCAAAATCATCCTTGTACAGTAAACAATTATGTTATTGTAGTTTTTTTTCGTTTCATAATATTTGCTTTCTTTGTGACAGTACTCATGATAAAAACAACGGTTTGAAAAAGCATATTGGCGTTTGATTAACTGCTTTGTGTGTAAAAAAAACATTTTGCATATTGAGTAGCATAAATCATTACACATCACGGTATGTCATATTTAACAAAAAAAACCAACTCTCCTACTCTCTGCAATGTCTGACTTTACTTCACATGGTTTCTGGTTGCAAGGTCCGAGCTGGACTGCAGTGATTGCAGTAATTTAGTAAACAGGTGGGTAAACATGCAGGTCAAAAGCTAATGGCAAATACTAACCCGCTGATTTCAGACCAAGTGGTTCAAAAGAAAACAGCCCCACAAAACCAGCAAAGTGAGCAAGTAAACTGCGAGACATTACCCGTGGAAATTTTTTATACCGTCTGTTCACCGACCGGCCTTCTTGGACTGAATTCTCAAAGGCAAAGAAGGTCACACCACAGGTCCAACTCTTCACTAACGCTTCAGGGTTTCCAGCAATGAGACATGTTCAAGTTCAAGATCCTTTTTTAATTCCCACAGTCGGCCAGGGAAAAATTGTATGGGCTCGGCTAAAAAGGTTACCGACCCTTACAGCACCGAACAGTGCCATGCAGAACGGAGTGCAATGATTCCGTACACTCAATGTTCACAGAAGAAGAAACCAGTGTGGTTGATTTGCTGTTATGCCGCTTGTTCGCACAGCTGCTTCCTTGGACTTTCACAGGCTTCTTTGTTATTACAATGTAGTCTATTTAGTGATCCAAAAAAACTCAACAATTACTTTTCAATCTTTCTTCTATGTCCTTCACCTTGGTGGCCAAGCCTTCCAGTTCCTTCTTAAGTTACAGTTGCCTATCGCTGACATCTGCAAAGAAAACTTAGACCTCCTGAGATTGCACATCTTTTCAAGGGTCAAAAGAACTTCCTTTCATAGTAAATGACCTGTATCCGTGTATGCATATCTTTGCTTGATCTTCAACTGAATGCTTTTGCCTTCATTCATTATGAAAACTCTTGAGTTTCAGTCAAGCAACTATCCCGATAAAGACCCCTGGGGGGGAATCTAGTGCAGAGGCCATTTTGGTTCTTCAGTGACACGTAATGGAGGCCATTGAGTGGTCCCCGGACAGGAAACCAGGGGCCGTTGGGGGTCGTTGACAGGCGTCATTGACCCTTTTCTCCACTCATCTGAGGAGAAACCAGCCCCCCGCCCCCCCAACTGACAACACAACATCTCCTCACATTCAGGCCCCAGCCAGAGATTTGGTGCTAATAGCTGAGGAATGATGATTGTCCCTGCGGTCGGGTTTCACAGAGGAGACGTTGGCGGACAAAGGACAGGGAGGGGAGAGTCAGCTCAGTGTCAAACACTATGAGCATGTAAGCTCCAAGAGGTGGACTCCACAGGGTCCTTGTTCGGATGAATGTCCCATTTTTCTACCCTTTGTTTGTGCCTGCGAACATGCATAACCGTAAGCTACAATATGTATATTACAATTCATATAATACATATATCAACACCAGGCTAAAATGGGTTGAACCACAGTGATGCTCAGTGATACTTGTATTTTGTAAGTTATTAATTCAGACGAGACAACCGTCGATCCCCCGCAAGACCCACATACACAAATACCCCTCTGGGATAATGACATGTGCAGCGAATCAAGAGATCGAGTGACGCTCGGTTACTCCGATCCCTCTCTTCAAACCAACCGCATGGAGAGAGAGAGAGAGAGAGGCCTCCGCTGGATGCGAGAAAGTTAAACTCTGTCCCAGAACCAACCAAACAAGAAGATCTGCGCGAGACAAGTAAGACTTGAACAGGATTAGCGTTAGTCGCATGAGAACACCAACGTAAAGGAGCGACTTGGATGTCGCAAACAAAACTCTGCTTTACTTTTTCAGACCACATTTGTGAGGTCTGATGATCTGGATGTAGGTCAACAGAGCCCATCTCTCTCTGTCTGGGTTTAAAAAGCATCCAGACCTCTTCTTCCAACCACAGATCTGCTAGTTTTGCCAAGTCTTCCCTTGGCTCCTATCCAGCAGGCAAGCACAGAACCTCCCCTCCTCATCCCACCCCACCATCCATCCATTCCTCCCTCCTCCTTCCTCTTCTTCTTTTTCTTCTTCTTTCTCCGTCTGTCCGCTGTGCAAACCTTGTAACTGCATCCACTGGGATTTTCATGTTTTTACAAGAAATGAAGTTTGACATGGCCCTTAAAGTTACAGCGATCTGCACGACCCCAGGTCCCCTGAAAGCTATTCAAACCCCACAAGAGCAAATAAAAAATGCATCGTCATTAATCTGAAGTGACGTCTGTTTTTTTCCCCCTCCAAGTTCAAGGAAGGTTTTCTTTTTTTCTCTCACTATCCCATCCGTCCATCTCCCTGGCAGAGCGCTATTACCACTAATCCTGCTGTCTGACTCAGGCCCGGAACCCTCTTCACATGGATGGCCATGAGGGAGAAACCCCATCTGGGCGCAGGCGAAACCCAAAAACCACACTACTTTATGAAGGACGTGTGAAACCCTGCAAATATCTGGGTTTTGGAGAGAGTCATGAGAGGGAATCTGATGTATAGCACAGAAACATGAATGCTTTGTTTTGTTCTCCGGCCCACTACTTTCCCTCAGATACATGTATCAGTGTTTCACTGATTGCGTTGCTGGTACATTCAAGGAGCTGATAGCAGTATCGAACCACATTTTTATTGGCACATATCAAAAGCAGATTTTCCAGAGCTACATACACACACAGATTTCTTTGTTTAAGATACTACAGCGTGCCTAGGGTGTATTATTTAACTTGTTTAATCAACAAAGCTCCCTTTTTTTTTTCTTTTCAGTCCCATAAAACTGTTCACATATCCTCATCCAAGAGTTTAGCGTGCCTGTATTCCTGAAGTACCGTCAACATTTTAATGCCAAAACACTTCAATACAAGCCAAAATGAGATCTGAAATCTTGCTTTGACTCGTTTTTGACATGCTCTTATTAGTGATGAGAATAACTACTCGGGAGACTCTCAGTTGTTATTCCCGTCTTTAGTTAGTTATGGGAAGATTGATTTCAAGGAATCTTTAGTCACGGCGCATGCATGCGAATGCAGTCACAACAGATGGAAAGTGAACAAAAGTCACGCCAGAACTGTGGGTTTTTTTCCTGAAAGTAACCAGTGAACAATCCAAACAATTTATTATAACCCTTTCAACAAATAAAAAGTAGTGGATACAATTTACTAACGAGGCAAGTAAAATCCATAAAATTGATAATAGGTCAACAGGTTTTGTCCCCCAAGATGAATCTGTGATGATTTACAATGGGTAGGCTGGAGATTCTCATCTTGCTTTGCTAGAGTAAAGACACATACAGAGTATTAACCAGCTTTGGACCACCCATTGAACAGAAACACACACACACACACACACACACACACACACACACACACACACACACACACACACATACAAATAACGGCAGATTTAATCCACGGTGGTGGGAGATAACCGGGGAGCACTGTATCAACAGGCCTGGAAGTGTCACTGAGGGAGAGGGCTTGTCCTCAACGCCTTTGTCGCAACAGAAGACATCCAGCCAGACATTGATGTGAATCTGAAAGGCATTCTGGGAAAACATAGCTGACTAATGAAAGGCTAAACCCCCAACAGACACTGACGTGATAGATAATAATTTAAGGATGAAATGGAGTGAAGCCTGGATCAGGTTCAATCTCGGAACAAGAATTTAACCAACTGGGGGCAACGGCTAACGTTTCTGGGGTTAAGGTATACTGTAGCAAGCAAATACAGATATCCGGGCCAATGAAGTATTGTATTATATCCGGTCATCGTTTGAAGTACGATTAGCAACTTTTGACTCGAGAATGGAGTTGGAGTTGAATGAGACCATATCTACGACCTGTCGACTTGCTTCAAGTAGCCAGTTTACAAGCTAACTCTAAGCTAACGATGGCTAAATCCTCGTCTGGCGATAGCCGCTGGGTTCTGAGATTGCATTTGGGCTAATGCGTTCCGCCTCTTCTGCTCTCCACACAAAAGCCCACTCAAACAAGATTGCTCAGTACTACTGGGACTACAAACAGACTTTAAACAAGAACCAGAATGCTATTGAAAGCGGCAAATATCTACTCTATTCTTGCGACATGGTAGGCTTGTATCCAGTGCATCATTTGCAATAAATTGACGTAGGCTACATCCGTATATTGGTGTTAAATTAAATACTGTTTGAGACTTAATGGACCATATCTGATTTTTTTATTGAAAAACAATTGGCCTCGTACATTTACTGCACATCAGAAGGCTGATACATCAGTTGCAGACTAATATGCAATGCAATGTTCAAAGTGCTTTACTGTAATACTGAAATGGAGAACGGTACTCAAGGACTTTATTTTCCTCTTCACACTCCATCCAACATGCCATTTATTGTGGCGTTTCTGGAGTGCCGTTATTAGGTGCTATTACGAGGCGAATTGCAAGTCTATCTCCCAACGCACATGCTAACTTCAATGACACTGTAAATGTACATAGACTCCCACACACACACAGCAGCTGGTGCGTAGGCCTCCCATCTGTACATCTCAGACACTGATAGAGCCCCCTTTAATATGAAAATCACAACCACATGAAATTTCTCCCATGGTTCAAACATACGGCGGCTGGCGGCCTCACTGTATGGCAGCATGTCTCTCCGGTTCTGTTTCTTCCCCCCTCCCCTGCCTCATCTGTAGTTCAGGCACTTCAAGGCTTGCCAACCATAACACAGTTGGCACAGAGTTTGCCCTTCCATCTCCGCGGTGCACGCAAACGTTGTTTCACGTCGTTTCTTCTCTCTTTCCCCATCATCTGTTTATTTTGGTTTTCCTTTTCTTTTCCGAATGGAAATTTTGAGGTCGACTGGTGTTGCCTGTTCCGGGCGAACAGTTCCAAGCACAAAGGGGGTAGGATGAGGGATGGGCGGAGGGTTGAAGAGAGACAGCGAGAAGTCGCAGGGGAAATTTAGATATTTAACCAGCAATGAGGGAGCTTCAAAACAGCTCCCATGTGTTCTTTATTTCAGCTGGGGTTTGATGGCAAATGGAGCGAGGCGAGAGCTGGCGAGACCCCTGTACTCGACACACAAGCACTGTAGCACATACACATACACACACAGAAATACATACAGACTCTGCCCACTATCCCCAAACGCTAACCACATCCACTGACTACAAACCGATACAGAGCAGTGGACTGTACTTTCCCAGACCCTGCTGCCAGCTTGGACTTATTACATTACCTAGATTTGGTTTGTGACAATACAACAAGACATGAGGTTTAAAGGAATGCAGGACCGTCTTGCAAAGCCATGAATATATACACGTATTGTCGATTACAGTCATCCAGGGAAGGCAATTGAGAACACTTTCCCTTTTTCCAGAAGCTTCAAGTTGAATCAGTTTCAGGCCTGGGAGCTGCCAGTAGACTACCACAGAGCAGTGCTTCCTGCCTTGCTCAAGGGCAAACAATGCAACTCATGAGGGGGAACAGAGTGTTACTCATTAACTTCCTCATCTCTCTGGCTTGTCAAAAGCTTGAAAGGAACACCGGTCCAGCCGCATTGTGTCATACTTACAAGATTGGCCACAAAAATGAGGCTTTGTCTTCTATCTGTAATGATGTGATGGTTGTTTACAACGGAGAGCATGTTCCAAATTTGCATTCATTTTCTCTTCCAATTGAGTTTGGCTAACCTGTCTGATCATCTGCTCAGTTCTTCTTGCCATGACTTCTTCTTAGTTAGCCTGCTGAACTCTTAGACCTCATCAATGGTTCAAACTATTAAACTTGCATTAATTGCTGCCAAGTTGACATATCATACGAGCAAATATTTGCCTATTTACACATCCAGCAGACACAGGGGGGACCTATTTTCTATCCTTTGGGCTTTTGTTTTGGTCTCCACCAACTCCTGTTTCTCTGAGCAGGTAATGTACAGTGGGATTATTAGAGATTTTTTCAAGCTAACCAACCCGACCTTTGGAGATAACAGGTCATTGGCAATCAATTGTAGGGAAAAAATCATGAAGGTCTGATTACATCATTGTGCATAATAATTGCCATGTGTTTCTGTTTGTTGGAGAGTGTCTTTTTTTTTTAGCAATGGGCCTTCCGAGCAATAGGCCTTTGTTTTTTACGAGATAATGGGCTGTTGGACAAATGGGCTTTGCGGTCCAATGGGAAATCTTTGAGATTTCGGAATAATGGGCCGTCGGATCAATTGGCAGTCCTGATTCTCTGTGAGTTCATAATTACTACCGGCAACTTTCAAAAATATTCATCGGTGCAGCTTTGAACTAACACTCTAGTTGTAGTAATTATTCTTTAAGACAAATTCATTGGCCATAGTTACCAGTTTTTGTCTTAACTACACATTTGATCCCATTTTGGACATAACCTTTGTTCATAAGCAATAATCCTGAGTCTGAATGATCATTACAAATTACAACAAACATGCCTCTGTTGTTCTTTACGCTTACTGCTTGTCAAACCCTAATCCGTCAGAGCAAATGTTCTGTTTCTTAATGCTAGCAGGGAAGGGCGTCATGGAAACAAGCATATTACAGATAAACACAGGAGGCGAAGCAGCCCTCCTCTGTTTGTTCTGCTGTAAACATGAAAGCACTTTCATGCTGGTGGAATGCAGCCGCCTTGTGTTTTCTGAGAGCATGTGTGTGCTTTCATGTATGAATGTGTATAGAGCTCCATATCTGTTTATCCTCACCCTCGCATGTATCAGCACCATTGCTCAGCCTTGACGTGTCAGCGAAATCACTGCGTTATGTTTCGGTGAACAAACTGAGCTCGCTCGCGGCCATTTGTAGCACAAATGTTGTTGCAATGACATGCCGGATGTACGGCTATTCTAATCTTGGCGGCTGATGGGAAACCTAGCTCTAAATGTTCAGCTGCAGCCAAGCTCTCAAACCCCAACAGATGAAGAAACAAGGACGTGGTTTACATCAGCCAGCCAAAGTTTTGCTTGTCATTTAAAATAAATGGATTTCTTGAGGTTTCTTCAATTTATTGTGGTGATCACATATCTTGCATTTGAGGCGTATGGTTGTAAAGAGAGTATACATAGAAACAAGGGTCATAAATCTATATGTGCAAGTCTGGGAATGTGTTTCAAGGTGCATTTTTCAATGGTCAGTATACATCCATCAAACGTACTGATGAGACCCTGAGATTGGTGGAAGCCTCCAACTTGCACTGCTTATATTACTAATGCACTAGACTTGTATGTAGTAGTATATTTTATCCTAATGTATGGCAACAGATGGAATGAAAAGACAAAAAACAACCTCAGCCTTATATATCTGCTAACCTCTAAACACAGAATGTGATTGTTGTCAAGAATACATTGCGTTAAGATTACATATTCCTTCATAACAATCCACATGGCCCAGGTTCACTCTTGATTTGGAACGAGGCGTATTGGCGTTTGGCATCGCCATATTTACGTCTTTCAGCGCTGTGTCTGCCATTTTTGTAACTTCTTCCTCTTGGATGCATGCTTACAAGCTGGCACCTGGTCTCTACATTTTTAGAGAGGTTGATGCCCAGAAATGTCCCGAACACAGCACCAAATATGATTCAGTTTATTTTCAATTCAGTTTATTTTCTATAGCCCAAAATCACAAATTACAAAGCCTGTAAAGCCTCAGAGGGCTGTACACATGCGACATCCTCTGTCCCGGAACCCTCACATCGGCACAGGAAAAACTCCCCTTAAAAAACCCTTTAACAGGGAGAAAAAAGGAAGAAACCTCTGGGAGAACGACAGAGGAGGGATCCTTCTCCCAGGATGGACAGAATGCAATAGATGTCATGTGTACAGAATGAACAGCATAACAGAGATACAACACATTCAATGTATATGACATAAATGATTCATATAATCACAGTAGTAAGCAGAGTAGCGAAGGAAAAAATTAAGACTAAAAAATAAATTAAGCAGCAATGACTATAGTGGAATTAAAACAATGATATAGGGAATTGTATTAGTAATGTGACTAATAATAATAATCGAAGTAGCAGTGGGTGTCAGCCGGGTCACAGCAGGAGGCACGACCACGGTCCCAGGACCACAACGATTCGTGGAAACTGCGAGGTGAGAAAGCAAAAAGGGCTTCAGGGTGGAAGCAAAGCTAATATAAAATAAGATTAAGATAAAATAAGATAATCCTTTATTAGTCCCGCAGCCGGGAAAATTTACAGGATTACAGCAGCAGAGAGGATAGTGCAAACAAGAGACATAGTAAATAAAAAAAACAAGATCAAAATAAGTATTATAAAGAACAGTAAAGAACAGTAGAGAATCCACAGTAATTGAAATATTATATATACAGACAGAAACTATTATAACTATTGTATTGCACAGTGTATTAGTGTATTAGTGTCATGTGGTCTACTGGGAGCAGAGCTGGTTGTGCAGCCTGACAGCAGCAGGAAGGAAGGACCTGCGGTACCTCTCCTTCACACACCGGGGGTGAAGCAGCCGGTGGCTGAAGGAGCTGCACAGAGCTGCCAGGGTGTCCTGCATGGGTAATGGTACAAGTAATAGTAATAGTAATGTGACTAATAATAATAATGGTAGTAGCAGTTGGTGTCAGCCGGGCCACAGCAGGAGGCACAACCACAGTCCTGATGACAGTCAGGGGGCTGGGTCTCTGCAGATTCAGTCATCACCGCACATTTCTACTGGTTCATAAGTGACGATTGGAGAGAGGTTGTTTTTGCATGAGTCTATTGTTTTTTTAGGAAAATCCTGCTCATCCTGCCTTTAACCATAGCTGCATCAGATCAGACGGCGCACATATGGGTTGTTTTAGAAGACAACGACATGAAGGGACATTCTGTCATTTAGATTAGTAGGGTGGAGGACAGGGAGGAAGGGTTGACTCAGCAAGGGAATGCCTCTAATGCATTTGCTATAGAGGAAGAACTCTTTCAGCGTGTTTGCATAACCGAGCTTACATTCGAGTTAGTGGGGCACCATCTTGGTATCCACTTTTCTTAATGCTTCTTCAGTCTGAACACAGAACATGATGGGTGAAGTCGTTCCCGACACAGAAATTCACCAATACAAACTCGTTGCGGATCAGAATAAACTGCCCTTTCCATTGTAATGAACCAATATACACCCCAGCGCTCTTTTATTTCTATCATGAGCGGTCGTACTGCTCTTAAAAAAATAATCACCTTAACTATTAAACTCTGTTGGAGAGCTGTAACAATGAGCGACCTGTGGCATTCCAGTCTAGACGCACTGTAACCGGGTTCCCTCGTGACAGCGATTATGCCCTTAATCTCACAGAAAATGTCAATGATCTGTGCTAAATAACTTGACCTGTGGAAACACATGCAAACATGCACACATGCACTGTGCAGATCGGCCATTTGGTTTCAGACAAGGGAAGACGCGTGGTGTAACAGATTGCTGGGATATACATCGATCAGGATTTAGATCCAGCCAGATCCTCGGATAACGGCAGACCAGATGTGGCTGTAATGCTGGACTTATATATCAACTTCTATAGGAACAGTCCAGAGCACCTTCAACACCTCATCATCAGCATTACAGCTGCTGAAGCGAAACGGTCAAATCCGTTTCAGGATGAATTTGAGCTTCGCTGCATCAAGTGTACAGGCGGTCAGAGGCCAAGTGCAGTGCAGCGGTTTGATAGCATCACAGCCAAACATGTGGGTGTTTTATCTCCCTAAAAGTTTGGCAGTTCTGCTGTCTGGTGATGGTGTTTCTTCACATCGCTATGGCGACGTTGGACATAACAATTATTATCATAACGGGAGTCATGGTGAGGGGATTTCCACCGTAAGGGAGCGCAAGTGTGTGTGTTTGAGTGGAGGAGATGCGAGCAGAGATGGGAGAGATATTTGTGCGATGATAGTGGTGGTTTGGACCGTATCATCGTGCAGGTTGGTACGGCCAAGTCTCCTCATCCACGGTGGTTCTTACTCCCCTTAAGTCATAGCTTTCTTTATCTTGTGGAAAATATTCCTGCTCTCCGTTTCATGACCTACCAGATATTTTGTGTTTGGAAGAGTGAATGTGAAAGTTTTAATGGAAATAGATAAAAAAGCACTCAATGAAAATTAAGATCGGCCAACTGCTCAGACCTGGACTAAACTGCAGTCCGTTACTCAGTCGCATAGGGATGATGAAAGTGACAATTGAGGGTAATGGAGTTTTGAATGCAAACAAAAGAAAATCTGATTAAACAACCCCAGCACAAACTGTAATGAGCTATATATACTGTGATTTTAATTATCTCCGCCACACGTAAACCTGGGAAGAGGTTATGGGTTCGGCCCTGTGTTTGTGTGAATGAGTGGGTGTGCATCTCTCCGTCTGTCGACGAATTATCTCGCATTCTGCTGCAGCAAACTGCATAATAGTTTTGCCTGCCCAGTTATGGCTGCATGCTAAAGGACTAGTTGTGGTCTTGGTGAGTCATACTTTCTCAAAACACCCTTTATTACCTGTTTATTGCCAGCACTGCCTGCGACGGCCTGCTACTCCTCACTCAGTAGCAACATTTTAAAAGCAGCCACAAAAGATTTATTTGTTAACTTTCACCATCATTGAATATTCAATAGACTGTGTGTGCTTTCCTGTGTGTGCTTGTGGTTGTAACTGGGTTTCCTGAACTTTCCTTTACTTTTAAATGTTTATTTTGAAGGGTATTGCCACATATGTTAAAGTCCTGATAAAACACAGCTCAAGTAGATTCCAATTAATCCGCCTAGGAGTGATACATTATAAAACCAATCTTGGATGCCATTGGAAGACATTATTATCTCTAACCTTTCAGCAACATGTGTACAGCCCCAAAGGGAAATGAAGCCAAAACCATGACAGTGAAAGTTGATTAACTTATCCCATAATTATGTTTCATAATGTCAGATAAACATGCTGTTAGATTATTGCAAGATGCCAAAACTCATGGCAATTTGAAGATATTAACCACTGGCAGCACCTTCAGGCAGCAAGATACAGCTGTTTTAACTGGAATTATAAACTAAAGTATTTAATCTTTATCCATATTTAATTGTTGGCAAATGTTATTGGTTATATAAATTATGCAGTCGTCCCTACCAATTGTTGATTGTACGTGAGATCCTGTTTCTCACGCACTACGCCAGGACTCTGTGTATCCTACTGTGAAGAGCTATATGCCAATAAGTCATCATCGGTGTAATAACATGAACACCCTTAATAGTTATTACACGCTGTGATTTAAGGTGGCTCTCATTCTGTTCCTGATCTAATGAGTCGGAGCTGCAGACAGTTTCTGCCAAACATTTCGGAGCACAAGCTCCAAAACAAACCGCTCGCAGACGTTGGGGTGAGTCTGTCAGGCTTGTGAAATCAAACCCATTAACCTCCTCTTGTTCCTCCTCCTCCACCTCCTTTACAGTAAACGTTGAAGAGCAAATACACCACAATGAGAGCGAGTTCGCAAACAGAGCCTTTGCTCCGTTCATTCACAAACTCTTTTTCCTTTCTTCAACCCTTATCACAGGTTTATGACTGAAGGGCCAAACAATTTTTTTAATGAAATCAGTTTATATCTTTAGAGTGTGTTTTGACAAGCCTGAAGTAATTAAAGAATAAGCAACTGATTGAAAGTCAAGGTAAAAAGATGAGTCTTGAGTTTGCATTTTTTCTCAAAACGTATCACAAACAGAACAGCATAGGAGGTCCTCCAGATTCTTGAACGCTTAAGGTGAATTCGAAATTCAGAGCAAGGGATAGCTGGCGGGCACGAACAGTGCAAACAACGGCAACAGTGCTGACAGAGCTCACAGAGCTAAAGGTGTTAACCAGCTGGGGATCCGGAGAGTAAGCGTTATCATCCGTTAGTGAGTTTTAAGAATATATATATATATATATATATATAGATAGATATGCTTCATCGTATCATCATACAACCATTTGTATATCTCATGAAAAGTCACACATTTTTCGTGTGTTTTCCTACGAAAGCCTGCAACACGCGTTCATTTGTGTTTGTTCCTTAACAGAAACTACTCAGTTAGGTTTTGGCATCAAAACTACTTGGTGGTCTATTTACTTCCTCGTTCAATACTTTTGGGAATAGCTACGAACAATGGATGAGACCGTTCTGATATTATTATTATTATAACTGTATTAATTCTTATAAAACATAAAGAGAATTCAAACTCCAGTTTTATGTACACTCATTTTCCATTTTATTAGGTACACGTAGTTACATTTCATGCAGTCAAGTTAAAGCAGCAGTCCTGCAGGAACTCCTGCTGTCATCAAGTTTCTAATGTTTAGTCTAAGTTGAAGCTGTTTAAAAGAAGAGTTGATTTATTTGTATGACCGTGTTCGAGGCTGCATTACATTATACTGAAACTAATTAAAAACGAATGCGCACACACAAAAATGTAACCCTCACAAACACACACCTTCACACAGGCACAGCAGCCAAGCAGGTGCACATGCACACACACACACAAACAAACAAACCCACAAACCCTCTCCAGCCTTTTTCCTTTATTTTTCTACCTGATTAAACACTAAATTAGAAGGCCTACATGTTCCTGCCTCAGAGCTCTGCTTTGGCACACAACCTGAATCGAGCTCTGCTTCACATCATGAAAAAAAAAAAATCATAATGTATGGGACTTCGGACATGTCGAAATCCAATGGAACAATATTGATATTTTTGAAAGTACGTGTTTCCACCCCCTCCATACACACACTCACACACACTCACACACACACACACACACCACACACCCACACACACACACACACACACACACACACACACACACACACACACACACACACACACACTTTGGGACAAGCAGTTCATTGAGGGAAGCAAATACTGCTAAGCCCTCTTGATTGCTGGAGCGGCCTTCTCCCTCCGACTCCCTTGGGTCACCTGCTGCTTCACCCAGCCACCGCTGCCGTCAGCTCCTCCCAACTCTGCCATTTTTCTTCGCTGTTTGCCCACAGCGGGCCAAGAATGTGTTAATCCGCCGAGCACGCCGGCAGATTAATCAAGGGCGTTTCCCTTTGATCAGGACGGACGGCGGGCTATCAGACGCTTGAAAATGTTTAGACCCAATCAGCGGCGATCAATTAGCAGAACAATAGCTCCGGGGTCAGGGTTGAGGAGCGGCGGGGCCCCCTCCGTCCCGAGTCTCTCTCTCCTCCAACTTTTTCTTTTTCTTCTTGTGTTATGTTTTCAGTCTGCTGATGATGACCCCCCGGCCAGCAATCAGGGCCGACGCAGAAAGGATTAGACGGACGTTAACTATGATTAATGGGAGGAATAACAAGGCAGCCAAACAAAGGCTCCCCTTCCAGGGCATCTCGCGGCTTTGAAGAGGGCTCCTCTTTTCTGGATCTCCTCGCACACATACACACACACACACACACACACACACTAACACAACGCAAAAATGCATGCGTGCAGATATGCGCAGATGTACACACAGACTTTTCCATCTGTAAGCCTCCTTTCACCCTCACTAAGGACCTATAAATCAAAGCGTAAAGAAAGAGAGGAGCCCTGCACTTGTTTTTGTGATATAAAAGGAGCAGAGCATGTGTGTGTGTGTGTGTGTGTGTGTGTGTGTGTGTGTGTGTGTGTGTGTGTGTGTTGTGTGTGTTTGTGAAAGATTTAAGGGGAACTTTAGGGCCATAAACCCCCCCAGGCTGAAAGAGAACAAAGGGCAGACATTCATTAATCTCTTTGTGCAGACCTCTATTCTCTCCACTCCGCTGGAGTACAGTCTGCCACATACACACATACACACACTCTGCCTGCTACTTCTTATGTGTTACAACCTGCCTGGCCTGTGTGTGTATGTGTGTGATCTCAAATCAGCCACATATGGAGACCGCTGCGTCTTGACAAATGCATCTGCACTGTTTATGTATTTCTCCCATTGATGTGGATGCAGATAAATAAGTGATTGGTGGGGGGGGCAGTGCCGCAGTTCAGGCCCGGTGAGGCAGGCAGGATGTTCCCATGCTATGGAGTGTCAGGCAGCTGGCTGGCCCGGGGCCAAGCCAAACCCGCGGCAGGGCTGGAGGGAGAGCCACCGAGATCCAGTTACCGTTTCCTCAATCACTGGGCAGAGAGACAGAGAGAGAGAGAGAGACCTGATGAGCAGTCTTTCCTGTCTGCGCAGGGATGATAATAAAATGATAGATTTGGGAGAGCAGGCTCGGCTGTGGGCAAACGCCCCGGGCCAGCTGAGGATGAAAGTCCAATTTCACTCGGAAAGATAAACTGCCAACTCTCTCGTTTCGTCCTCCCATCATGCCCATCAACCTCCGCCCCCGTGGAAAAAGCACGGTGAGCTTAAAAGAAGTCGGGTTGTGGGGAGGGGAGGGGGGGCCCATATGGAAGCCATTCTCCCGTCCCCCCCCTCCTCCCATCGCTTCTGCTGGGAATGTTTTCGACCGTGCACCGGAGATGAGCGCTGTGATGTCACACACTGGCACAGTAGTGCTGTGTCAGTAAAGAGGAGGAGGTAGAGAGGACCGGGAGGCAGAGGAGGGGGAGGAGGAGGAGGAGGAGGAGGAGGAGGAGGAGGAGGAGGGGGGGGGCTGGCGATGGCGATGGCGAATTAATTGCTGAGCCGCAAGTTTTTTTCTTGCCACACTGTAAATGAGTGTGCTGGGTCCCTTGATGGGAAACATTCGTGGGGTCGACACCGAGTGCGGGGGGGCTCCTGAGATCCTAAAAATCCGAGGGAGACGTGTTCTGTCGGGGTTTCGGGTGTCTTTTCAATTTTGGAGGCCACGGACAAAACATCTCTCCCTGCAAGACGAGTCCCAGCAGACGAGCGAGAGCACGAGTCCTGATCTGAAACATCTCAGGCTGCTTCTAATAAAGTCTTTACGTGTACCCCCCCTCGCATCATCTGGTAAAAATAGAAGTGTAATTTATCCACTGGTGAATATCATGAGCTACAGTGCCCTCACACTGACTCTCTTTTGACCTGAGACATGTCCATGGTGGATAGTTCTGGACCGCTTTTCAACTGTTAAAAAAGGATCAAAGGAGGTTGTACTCCGTATTTATGAATGAACTTTGGCCTGAGGAGAGACATGAGCGTTTTCTATTAAAATGATGTTGCCGCAAGCTGACGTGCGCTGTCGCCATGTTTCTCTGTACTTCTAGCTGCGTTAAGGAATCAGCTGTAATTGCAGTAATTGGTCCCTTTCTTTTTTGATGTGAGCTTCCAGCTTTTTAAGTAATGTATGAACTGAAGCTATGACTGGCCGAGGGCTGCTTTCGGCTTGCTGAAAGTTGCCCAAAGTCAGTATTTGAAGCAGCATTACAGCTAACGTGCTTGTCAAGGTTTGCCAAAGATGAAATTGATGAAAAGACTGTTATGGATTTACTTTGCCTCCTCACGCTAGCTTTTTCTGGAGCTTAAGGCACAACAAGACTTAAGACTTGACTTGGACTTGTCCCTCAAAGACTTGGGACTTGATTTGGACTTGTCTCTTAAAGACTCGGGACTTGGACTAGTTGCTGAAAGTTATGAGACTTGGACTTGGACTCTAGATCAAAGACTTGTGATCTGACTTGGACTAGTCCCTCAAAGACTTGAGACTGGACTTGGACTTGTCTCTTAAAGTATTGAGACTTGACTTGGACTCTAGATGAAAGACTTGTGATCTGACTTAGACTAGTCCCTCAAAGACTTGAAACTTGACTTGGACTTGCCCCTCAAAGAATTGAGCCTTGACTTGGACTCTAGATCAAAGACTTATGATCTGACTTTGACTTACCCCCCAAGGACTTGAGACTTGACTCGGACTCTACCTCAAAGAGTTGAGAATTGACTTCGACTTGTTCCTCAAAGACCCAAGACTTGATATGGACTCTAGCTCAAATATAAAGACTTGAGACTTGACTCGGACTCTAGCTCAAAGATTTGAGTCTTGACCTGGACTAGTCTCGCAAAGACTTGAGACCTGACATGGACTCTAGCTCAAAGACTTGAGATCTTACTGGGACTAGTCCCTCAAAAGACTTGAGACTTGACTTGGAAAAATGACTTGTGTGCATCTTTGCTCCATACAGTAGGTCATGTTATCACTGCCGATAGTGGAAAACAATTGATGCTGATTGAAAAGCTAGCAATCGGACTTTGAGAAAAGTTTGGTTATTCATCAAACGACCAAAAGGAACTTTCATGCTCAACTGCTGATCTTGTCTGTTCATCATCTGTTTCAAGATACATTCCCCCATAAAATTAAATGGTTTAAACATTGAGCTGATACATAACCAGACACTACACTCACATAAATACGGATCTTCTTTACAGTTGTGGAGAGACCTGTTCTTCTGCTCTCAGGTTATAAATTTGGACAGCAAGGTCAGGCGAGGGTTGTACAGAAAAAGAAAAGAAAAAAGTGAGGCTTTACAAGACTCAACTGTACTGACTGTAGAACACATGTTGATTGTGGGGGTCGGGGGTATTCTGTCACATACGCCTATATTTAAGCCATTCCCAGAGGCCAGGCCAAACAAAGCCTCAGGAAAAGGCCCCCGCTCTGGTACGGTGGGCCGGCCCAGCGCTGCTAAGTCTGAAAAACAACAGGAAACACATGTGGAGGGCTTCGATGCTGGGAGGGGGACGGCTGGCCCGCAGAGCAGCCAGGAACCAGGATCCCGGGACCAAGACCCCACCTGACCCCGTTGGTTCCCACTGACACTTCCTTATCCGCTACATTGGGGCAAAGGTCGAGGGCGGAGGGACGGGCAGCAGATGTCGGTGCTGAGCTCAGCCACAGGAAGCAGCCTGGGCACAGGGGGAGGGATGGGGGGAGAGATGAGGAAGATGTGATGGATGTTTTTTGTCCTTTGGCGTTGTCATGCCAACACAGCACATAAACACAGCCTCGACGCTCCTGCAAAGCTTTTCCTGCCTCAGTATATCTTGATATTTACACTTAAAGATAACAGTCACACGAACCAGCTGGGATTAAAGAGCAACACCTGTGTGTCATGTTGGGATGCTGAGGTGGACAAGGGCCATGCAGCCATGTTTGTTTTGGGAACGAGGCCTCGTCTGTAGATAGTGGGATTACCGGAAGACTGGAAACAGAGGCTGAAAATGGGGTGTCAGCTGAAGCCCTGTTTCAATCCAGGATCACAACAAGAGATGTACATGAAAAATAAATGATAATCTGATGATTTAACAGTTTTCACTGACTTCAGGGATTGCAACAGATTGTTTGCAATTGTTCTGCTTTGTGTTTGTGACAATATTACTCGTCTAATTAAAAATTCCCAGTAATGTTCAGGCAGTGTTGGTATTTTTAATATTTCGACCGTGCAGCGCTCATTTTCACCGACGCAATTGTGTTTGGCCGACATTTTAAAGCTACCCAATCATGCAGTGACTCACGTGATCATGTTAAATACCCTCTTATTTGCTATGTTCCTTTCTCCCTCTGATGAATCACACTGCAGTATGTTACCACTGCAGCTACCCAGTTTCCCCTGCAGGATCGTAAAAGTTTCATCTCATCTTTAATGCTATGCTGTTTGCACATTTAAAGTCTTCCCCCACATAATATCCTGTGTGTCATATGTACTGAAAGAATCATGCGCCAGTGACCCCCGTATCATGCAGCACTCCTCGTGGTTCTTTATTTCCCAGGGGCTAACAGTGTTGTCTCCTGACGGTACGAGCTGGTGCGACACTGCGCCGCATCCAGAGTCTACATCAGGGGAGACAGAGGCAGTTCGCGGGTGAGATCCTGGTGCGCCGGGACGAAAAGGGCTAGAAATGCGATCCAGATACTTGCAGAAGAACCAACTACAAGCTGCACACGTACCTACAAGCTCTCTGCCAATCGACAAATGAAACCGTTGATTCATTGACTGCTTTTTATTGAAGAAAAAGGCCAATCAATCACTTAGACTTTAAAACCGTGGGATCGGGGGAGCGACTCTTCAAGATGGAGCGATTTTTGGATTAATTTCTCTCTCGCTTTGCTCTTCGTCCTCATTCGGCACAGAGCTCACTGGCGGTGCCATTCCGACGATAATGAAAATAAATACAGGCCTTGGGAATCCATGTCCATTCCAAGAGCCAGTCATCTATGAAGTGACCTCATTCTTATATAAGAGTCCCTATTTGGATTCGGTTCACATAACAGTTTATTTGACTTGATTTCCCTAAATAGGGTCCTGATTGGGTTGCATAAGGGCTCTGGGGCCTCGGTGGAAAGGTGGTGGGTAGGTGGGTGGTTGTGGGGTGGATCAAGTGAAAAGAGAGAAGGGGTGATCAGGAGGAGAAAGAGAATGAAAGAACCTTCAGAGAGGTGTTTCATGTTCAGGTTTTACATGTCCAAGTTGGAAACTGGTTTGGCAGCGAGGAGTGAGTTAGTCACTGCTTAAAAACCAGCAGTGTAGGACAAATCATCACATTCATCAATCCTCAGACTGCAGAAAAAAAAAATGAATAAGCCATGTAACAGCATAGGCCACAACTGACCGGTGGAAAGCTTTACAGAGCAAACCCTGTTAAAAGTCCCGTTTGAACAATGAAGGTTGAACCTAAATGCAGAGACAGCAACAAGCAAGCCACAGGAAGTAAAGAATGATTGATATTCATTTTCCAACCAGGAACACAAAGTAGAAACTAAGACAGGCGGAACACGAGGAACAAAGGTCGGGCTTCAACACAGAGAATGATGAGAAACAAAATGCCAAACAGCAGGTACAAACACACAAGGAGCTAATCACCAGACGAGGCACAGCTGGAGGGGGGCTGAAATGAGGAGGGAAACACTGTGATTGGGTAGCTAGGCCCGTGCAACAGAAAGGGCAGGGCTGACGAGGCTAGACACCAAACAGGTGTGGGAAGGGAAGACGGCTACAGGAACACTGACAAGACAGAGCAAGAACTGGAAGCTTATATACATATATATATATATATATATATATATATATATATATATATATATATATATATATTATATATATATATATATATATATATATATATATATATATATATATATTTGCATGCATCTATCCATTTTTTGGACAGCTTAATGTTGTCATTCTCTAAAATTTGCTTCCCTTATGTCCTGAGTCTGGAATCTATATGGAAAGATTTACGCCCTTATTTTCAGATTCATACACATTATTGCAGACATGGTTTTAGTTACCACCTGTCTGCTTTGTATCTTGTGTCACTAGTGCTGCACCACAGGGATTCTCTTTGTAATGCGATAATCAAGTGTAAAAGTCCCCTCTGATTCCTTATAAGCTCATCTGGTTCTTCTCTACCTAAACAAGAAAGACGTTGCTTTGCACACCTTTTTAGCGTTCACAACCAATTTTCGGCCAACTCCATTTTCGTGGAAGTGTTTCGGGTTTGAAAGAGCCTGTGAACCGATAATGAACTCCATCAGCACTTGAATCTATCAAAATAAAACAGTTGAATGCAAGAGTTGAATTGGACTCTTGAATCTCAGAAAAGCATGTCCAGGAATTTAGCAACATGTGACTCGCGGTTCCCTTCTAATGTTTTTTTAGCATCCACTGTCTTCTTTCGCAAGACCGTTTATGCTTTATGGATGTTATCCGTTAGTTATTTCATAGTGCATCTGCACCTTAATAAAATCTAATATCTTAAAAAAGCTTTTTGTGGCCAACTCTTGACAGGAAATGACAAGAAACTGGAGCCTTAGCAAAGGCCTTCCCATGGTTTGCTTGTATCACAGAATCTTTTTTACAGATATTTGGCTCCGGAACCGTTGCGGCCGGTACGTCCAAAATAAATTTAGAACCGCGGCTGAGTGGAATAAAAAATAAAAAGGAGTCGGATGATTTATTCAGAGAGATTTCTGAGAGGCCGGGAGAGATTTCACGCACCGCGGTCACAACAACTGCATGTTCCCACACAGGGCGACCTCACGACCCCAAGAAGCACCATCGCAATGCAAGATCCCAGACTTGACTACGTCTCTTAACACACTCAGACAGGTGTGCTTTGGGGGGGGTAGAGTGTGAGAATCCCAGCTAGTGTGATGACAATGGTGAGAGATCGCTAACACCCCCGAGGCTTAACGTATGGCTTCCAAGGTCAAGTGTTTTTTATCTCTCCCACGCATCTCGTCTGGTGAATGACCCTCTGTGCGGTGAGGCGGTCCGGCCGGCGGCGGTCCGTCCGGATGCAGGGATATTGCGGCCGGATTCCCGGGCGGGCCCTTCTTGACATTTTAGGATTAGTCACGACGGCTGATACCATGAGCGCCTGTTATTACCACCATCAATGGATGGTACTGTCTGTCCCTTCTGCCCACTCATATTTGAGGAGTTCTGTCTTCCTCTCTGTCTGTCTGTTGTGGTTCCTCTCTGCTCGTCCGTGATCAGGTTTGCGAGTAGGCTTAATTTAAATTTAGCTCCAAATCAGACATTATGGCAAACATCTTGTTTCTTAATTAAGTCTCACAATGTACGTCATTCCTGTCAACCTAACGTATTTCTCTCTAGCTAAGTAAGCAGTAGGTTCAGATACAGTTTGGAGCCCTAATCCTCGGAGGATCACCGCATAGAGATGGGAGGCTATGGACAGTGAGAACTATGTGGACCATGAGATCCCCTCTAAGCCCTGGTGATTGTGGGATAAGACGAAGGTCTGCTGAGGCGTCTCAGTGAAGTGCGAGGAAGCATTTTAAACCCCCCCCCATCCAAAAAAAAACCCTCATCTTCTCCCCTTCTCAACATCTGCAGCCACTCACACTTTCCATGTTCTGGCTTGATGAGCCAACAACACATGTCGGGTCTGCACACACACATAAACGAATCTGAGGCGACAGAGCTGGTGTGTGTGTGTTTGTGTACATTAGAGGCAAGAGGAGAGATGTTCTTGGCTGAGGCACAATCCGGAATGAGACGTCTCTCTCTGCCAAGGACAAGTTTAACTCTATTCTGCTTATTTTTGGCAGCGGTGGCCCCCTGAGAAAAAAATCACAGTGTTGCTTTATTGGCCGATTGCTGAGAAGCTACCACGGGCTGCAGGCCCAGCTCCTCTCCGCTCACTACGTCAACAAGACTCTGTGCCGTTCAGGGGTCAGGGGTCACGTGGTTGGGCAACTCCAGTCCCGGTGGAGGGGGCACGGAGAGAGATGAGCAGCAGTTGCAGACTGGAAACTGTTTATCAAATGTTTGGAAGGAAAAAAAGTGAGACAGCTGCTGTGTTTTTCTCAGTCACAGGCTGGAGAGGAATGTACAGTAATACTAGACAATGATTTAAGGAGGATCCTGACAGACAGAGAAAATCCCAAAGTTTCTCAAGGTTTTCACAGAAGCCTTCATTGACTATTGCAACAACCCATCCTCACTCCCCACCGATGAAATAACGACGCTTGTGCCCTCATTGTTTGTTACCGACGCACCGAGGCACCCTTTACTGGGTGTTCAATTAACTACAATGTAAACCCATCTGCGTCAGTATAAGACAGTCAGAGCTTCCAGTATGAAGAATGAGTTGAATGGATCAAATGCAGGACTTTTACGCAGGAGACCGTTGTTCAGGTCGGTAAGAAACCAAGTAAATTATTACTTATTTTACCATAGATTTGAAGCTTACTTACGGACTTTAAAAAAAAATCTTTCAATTTCAGAAAAGAATCATAACAAAATATCATACAAAACAACTACAAAGAGACTCAAAATGACTACAAAGAGACACAAAACAACTAAAATGCGACAAAAAAATGACCAAAAATGAGATGAGTAACCACTTCAAAGAGACAGCAAAACAACAACAAAACAACAAAAAGATGCAAAACGACAACAAAAAGTGGGCAAAACAACCAGGGTAAAAAAAAAAAGAAATGACCACAAAGTGAACCAAAAAACAACTACAAAGAGACACATAATGACCACAAAGTGACCCAAAACAACTACAAAGAGACACATAATGACCACAAAGTGACCCAAAACAACTACAAAGATACTCAAAATGAATTCAAAGAGACACAAAACAACAACAAAAAGAGGCTTAGCAGCTATAATGTCTGTGAGTCTCTCTATGATAGGTGATGGTGCCTTTTGCATGTCTGTGCCCAGGGGCCCATTGTCTCATGATCCTTCCATGACTACGCATGTAACGAGCAGAAACTGAAACGCCGTCCATGACACATCCAAATCTGACGCTAGATTGTTAACTAGAGCGTCATAGTTTGAAGCGTAGGGCCACCGACCAAACGTCTGTATTTGACAAGTTGGGAGGGATAATGTATTAAAATGCAAATGCAGTTGAAGTTGGTTAAAATATCTCTTTTGGTAGTGGTTTTCTGGTTAAACATGTATTTTGCTATCATAAAAGTAAATGTATGCATTATTCCTGATTCTTCGCCGTGTTATGTAAGGCGTCAAGCAAGTTCCGGCTGTCTTGTTCACGGTTCAGGGCCCAGACTTGAGGAGGTTTAAGGCGTTGTCGGGGGGTAAGAGGGATAAAACCATGTTGGTGTCTCTGTAGTGATTAGAGTTACATTACATGAGGATTAGTCGGAGGATCATGCCTTGAGGGGGGGTACACTAAAGACAGCTGTGGTGTGTTCGGTGGTCTGGCATTCCTGGGAACCGAGAGTCAAACTAGCGGAGACCAAGAACCAAACAGACAATAACGTCATTTAAAGTGTGAGAAAAGCCTAAACCAGCTTCCAGCTCAGAAACTGTGTTTTGTCTGGGACCAAGACATGTGGTGAGCATGCAGGCGGAGGCCATACATTGGCTCTGAGTACCCTCAACAGAAGAGTCAAGTGTCTGCAATGTCACAGCTACGATTCATGCAAAGCTGTAACCAGACCTGCTCTCTGGGGAGTGCTGGGCAACCGCTGCCGCAGTGTGTGTCGCCGTGTGTTTGTATGTGTAGTATATGTATATGTGGATATGTGTGTGTGATGAGGACCGTGAGAACGTCTGGTGGAACCCCAGAGGTTCAGACCTAGAGACCAGAGGGGTAAAACACACAGCAGGCCAAGACTTCGCTCCACTTCATAACGGTCAAATAGAGAAGTTACACTGACCAGACCTGCCTTTGTGTTGTGGGTTGCTTTCGTTGTTCTTTGTTGCAAATGCCAAAGCATTTTTCCATATGTAAGAAACACTCCACCTATGAAAACAAGTTGAGCATGAAGTTTTTTATTTTCTCTGACGGATTTAAGAGGTCCCTTAAATTTTGCCAATAGAATCCGTCTTGGTTTTGGAGGTTAAGACGAGACACCACAGGCAAAAACATTGTTTTTTAATGCTCTGGTCAATTATGGGCTATTTTGCTTCAATAACATGTCGTCTTTCAGACTAGTGGGAAGAAAACATCCAAAATACACATTTATGTTTTCATTTTACTACTTTGTCTAGTTGCGTCGGTAGATTTCTCCTAAATTCACCAAAAGTTAGAATTAGATAATGCCTCATTTGCATATTTAAACTTCACATTTCAGAAAACTTGTAATACAAAAAATAAGTGTTAATTTGCAGCTTATTAATTCCCTCCTTGTTAAATGCACTCATGCTTGAGGTTGCTGAGCTCTGATTGGACGATCACATTCCAGGTGTGATGGTCTAGCAAACAGGCATTTGTAAGTTTTACAGCTGTTGCAGAGCCGATATTGAACAAGAGTTTCTTAAGTTTCGTGCATCCTCTGTGCTACTCAGAATAACACTGTTTCAGGTTGGCTTAATCAGATCCGTGTCCCTGAACGCTACCTCAACATTATGGAACTTCAGGTCCTGAAATCATAACAATCACACACACACACACACACACACACACACACACACACACACACACACACACACACACACACGACACACATTCGATGACGAGTATGATAGACCGCTGATTGAGAGGAAGGATGAATAACAGCCTTGTGTTTGACGTCACCGTGTCGGCCTTGAAAAGGGCCAAATAGGCCTCCATTCTTAATCGCTCATCACAGTGCACTGTTGCTCGGCGACGGCAACAAAAACACAACTGTTGCGGAACAAATTAGTCGATGTGATTCAGTGAAAATTCATAAAAGAGGACATGAAGCACTGGATGGCGAGGGTTTGAGTCATGAGTGTCATCCTGCTGCGCCGAAGAGCACTGAGACAATGAAGGGACACAGAGGTAGTCTCATTAGAACACTAAATTAATCACCCAGACACTTTTAACATGCTTGAATATGTATTCGCCACTTTTTCACCCATGCTCTGTCTCCCCCTCTCCCTCTCTCTCTCTCACACACACACACACACACACACACACATCTCTGATTACCATCTGTACAACTCCATGTGAATGAAATCCCTTTATTAGTGGCCAGTAGCCCGCTGGCTGGCTTTAAAGCTGGCAGCGTCTCTCCGGGCCCCAAGGAGGGCGACAAGCCATCCTTAAATGTGATGATTGCTGCCCTGTGTTTTCTCTCGCGCTCTGTAAAAAAAAAAAATATGCCAATGACCCTTCCAACTCCCACCCTGGCACCAGCCTCGGCATCCCTGACACGGCTCCCCCGGCAGAGCCTCCCGGTCGAGGTCCAGTCGCAATTAACCGTAATCTCAGCAACGTTACTGGGAATTCAATAAAAATAACAGCCGCCGAATCTTTCACCCAAATTATAGGGTTGAGCAGATTGAGGGCCAGGAGGGGTGCGGGTCTTGAGGAGTAAAAACATGGGGGGGCGGGTCTTAGCCCTGAGTTATGGCCACAAACTGACCGCTAATGGACCAAACTCACACTCCTCTATGATTTGTGAGGGGCGAGGGGGTCGCTCAGCAGTTCTCCGTCCCCTCTCTGAATCCAAGAACCTTGCAACGCGACCGTTTATTTTCCCCGTCCGTCAGTCACTTCCTCTGTCCGCTAACACGACGTTCTTTTGTCAATCTTGGGGGTTCATGATCCCCAAAGGAGCAGCGAGATGATTCATGGCCCGTGAAAAAACATGGGTCTGTAACTCACAGCTTCACAGCTGTGTAATTTGACTTCTTTTTTTCTCCAAATGAAATTAGCCTCTAAACCTTCTACAATGAATCATATTAAACAGGGAATTTAAAGTCACACATGTATGTTCACACCCACAGCAAGGGGCTGCAAGTGGGGTCCGACTCATGCATGGGTTTGATTTGGAGCGTTGTTGGACTCACTAAAGATGTACTGGCGGCTGGCCAGTGTCAGATCTGGGTCACAGTTTAATAACTTTGGCCATCATTTCTGACAGTAATGATGACATGATGTGCTCACAAAGTAATTGCTGAGATCTGGGAACAAGGAATGTCGCAAAAGTCCAACAACAACATAGTTTCTCCTTTTTTGTCTTGTTGTTGTCAATCGTCTGTAAAGCAATTTGAATTGCATTTGATTTGTTTGAAAAGTGGAATATAAATAAAACTTAATTCATTGATTAATTGAGCAGGGGAGGATAAAGGGCAAGCCAAGCTTTATTTCAGGTTAAAACTGCGAAAGACCCCCGTTGTAATAACCCAGAATGATTTTCCAGGGTTTTAATTGAAAGCCTGGTGTCATTAGATGGTGTAAATGCAGTTTATCACCCAGAACCAGGCGGCAACCTGCAGTTCTGAAGCCAATGCAAAAGTGTTTTAAACTTGCGTTCTCTCTAATGGCCATCAGGGGGCGACTCCTCTGGTTGCAAAATTAAGTTTGATTTTATTGTCTATGAGAAAATGACCCTACTTCTCACTTGATTTATTACCTCAGTAAACATTGTAGTTTTAAGTCTACTTCAATACAGCATTAAGTTGTGGGGGCGGCTGTGGCGTAAAGCAAGGTAGTTCTCCTTTCAGAGGATCGGTGGTTCGATACCCGGCTTCGGCAGTCGATGTGTCCTTGGGCAAGACACTTAACCCCAAGTTGCTCCTGAAGGCTTGCCATCGGTGTGGACTGGATGTTGCATGAATGTTAGTTAGAGTCTGATGGTGGCACCTTGCATGGTAGCCTGTCATCAGTGTGTGAATGGGTGAATGATATGTAATATACTACTGATTGTAAGTCGCTTTGGATAAAAGCGTCTGCTAAATGACTGTAATGTAATGTAAGTTCATTCACTAAATGATGGTCCATTTAGAGTCAAATAGACCATAAAGCAGTTTTTTTCTATTAGGGCGTGGCTACTTTGTGATTGACAGGTCGCCCTCCAATACCAGAGTATACGCCGTCTCTAAGTCACTCCACCACAATTCAAATATGGTAATTTTCGATCACTGGCTGCAAAAAGCCAAGATGGCAAAGCCGTAATCAAAGATGGCGACAGCTAAAAACACCAAACTCAAGGCTTCAAAACGGCAGTACACCAACCAATGGGTGACGACTCAATGACTAAGTCCACCACATACATACAGACTTTACCCTGAACAGCATAAGCATCTGTAGAATATTAGCCTTGAACTTTTTGTGAGTATAAACCGTTTTGCTTTTCACAGATGATCATTAAAAGGGATCATCTAGCCTCTAGCTCACCGGTGGGTCTCATCCAGAGGTCCGGCAATGTGGGACCCCCAGCGTGACAACCCGGGGAGGGTGTAAACGGCTATAGTGCGGAAAATACGGTAAATCCACCACATACATGGATGATCATTAAAAGGGATCATCTAGCCTCTAACTCACCCCGGTGGGTCTCATCCAGAGGTCCGGCAATGTGGGACCCCCAGCGTGACAACCCGAGGCCTACCCAGCCGTATTACACCCTTACCTCACAAATTACATCAGCTCAATTGGGGAGGCGTAACACAGGACCCTGGGGTGGTTGGGGCAGCCAGTGGTTGGGACATTGAAAATGATTAGGAAAGGAGAAGATAGGGTTATGTGTTCAGAAGAACTATACGAACGACAGGGAAAACTACATTCAATAAAAGACTTGCATATGTGCATTACTACTCCACTGCATTCAGTTCGCTCAATGACGCCATCTCCCCCTCCTCCCCCGTTTGACAAGAAGCCAATGACTCCAGCTGTTTCTTATTTTTCTTCTGCAGCCCTTCGAATCTTCCACCCATCCCCTCCTTCAGTCTCTCTTCCATCAGCACTCCCTTCAATCAAACCATCCAACCCCCCCGCCCCCTTGTGTCCTGCAAACACAAGACCACTCCTCCAAAAATGTGTAATTCTTCCCAAACATCATATTCTGTGTTTGCAGTTTAAAGTTACTGGGAGGGACTTTAAACTGGTTCTGAAATGGTCTCAAATTAATACTGACCTACATAAGTAAACAAGACCATCAGCGAGAAGATTGGCTGTTTCTGTATAGTTATTGTTAATGCTTGTCATCAGTGCCAGGTCGAGTCTGATTCTGCGCAAAAAATAAGATAAAATGGTTCACCAGAAACTCCTTCAGCTCAGATCCAGATCAGGCTTTGCTTCTTTCAACCTGCAAATGGTGCTTCAGCGGTAGTCGGAGAGCTCTGCTCCCGGCAGCAGCGCCCCCCTTCTGCGGCCAGGAGCAGAGCTTTGCTTCGCTGCTGGGAGCCAACACCCACACCATGCTGCAGGAGGCCCAGGCCGTATTGCTGGGCCCGCTGGAGGGAAGGGAGGCACAGGAAAACCAGAACCAGGACTGAGATGGGCAGACTGTTAGACCCTGCTGCAGTAAAATGAGAGGTTTTCTAAAGGGAATCTGGTGCTCGGAAACACTACCGCTATTGTCCGCAGGGACCGCCAAATTCAACACAAAATAATCGTTGAAGCTTTTGATTTATGATTTTTTTAATGTGTTTCCTGTGTTCACAATCTCATAGAGAGGCTGTCTTCTCAAACCACTAGTGCACAGACCGTTGGTGGGTAACTCTCTCCCAAAGGTGTCAGCCGTTTGCCTCAACAGTCATGGCGTTGTGAGGGTCAACACACACACAAACACACATAAACTGTCCAATTAGGTCCTGACATGAAAAACAGCACTTAGTGCAGTTTTCCTGTAGTTAATTGAGTAAATAGCTCAGGTAAATGAGCATCGGACAGCGGCAGTAAAATATGCACACAGATTACACTTTCCCTGCGTTTTTCTCTATATCACTCACGAACTCGCTCTCTGGGCCTTAAATAGCATCACTTATATCTAAATATTTTCCTTTCATTTTTTCACAGAGGAGATGATAGAATTATTCCTGAAATTCCCGCCTGTCAAAATCAATCCACGCACACAAATATTTATGCAAATTGGGGTCCTTCATCCTTCATTCATTCTTGTTGCTTTAAAAAAAATGCATGTGTGATCTCTCTCCATCACACACACACAAACATAACCACAAAAAGCATCTTTGTTCTTGGCCTATCTGGAGAGGGTGAAAGATAAACAAGCATTCTTTTGGGGGAGATGAAAAAGGGCTGGAGTGATTGGAAGGGAGGAGGAGAAGCTAGGGAGGGAGGTGATGATAAGATCTGACCATAATTATGTGGATGAGATAGAGCCCCATACTGGAAGGGGGAGGGGAAGGGGGATGGCCCTATCCTACAGACACCAATGACCTGCCAGGCTTTCAATTTTTTTTTTACAGTTGTTAATCAGGATATGGACATCACAGAAAAAAAAACCTGCCACAAGAAGCAGTGTGGCCAGCAAAAAGCTGGGTTTTTCTGCGGCCGCATATTTCGATAAAGGAATTGTTTGATGTTTTTGGAATTAAATTATAAGCTAATTTGCTCTCTTGAGGGAAGGTAAACAAGCAGGTCGATACCACCCTCATATCTGTACGCTAAATATAAAGCTGGAGCCAGCAGACGATTAACTTAGCACAAACACTGGAGAAAGGAGGAGACCCTTCAGAAAGTAAACATTAAAAAAAAAAAAACCTGTCTCCTAGTTATTCTAAAGCTCACAAATTAACATGTTGTGTTTTGTTTCATCCATACAAAAGCTGAAGCATACAAATAGCAAGTTTTGTCAGGTTGACTGCTTGTTAAGCATGTTAAGCATGCAAACAGCATTTTCAGGCATGTTTTTTTAACCCTGCTTTCAGGCTTTATGTTAAACTATGCTAAGCTAAGTCTCCTGGCTCAAGCGAAATGTAATGCTGTAATGCTAGCAGTAAGGGAAGCAGACCGTGCTGCAGTATAGTGAGAGGCCCACAGGGACCGCCAAAATCAGAGTCATTAAATTTCTTCGTAGTCGCTTTAACATTGTAATACATTGGGTTTAGTGGAGAGATTAACAACACTAGCTTGTATCTAATCAAACAATGTCACATTTATAGATATTCAATTTAAGTGCAAATCTCCAAAAAAAGATTTTCATTGTTCTTTTCAGAAGAGGTAAAACACAGCTGGTCAGCAGGTTACGCAACTCTCTTGTTGGAAACTTGGCAAGATGTAATAATCATAAGGGTTGACAGATTAAACTCTCAAATGACATTCAGAAAGCAATAGATTTAATGGTTGAACAAAGCCAGAACATGCAATTGTTTATCTTTGCATGTCAGAAAGTTTTTATTCAGAGTTATAAATGTTGGTAATGTAACATTTTAAAATAAACCATGAAGTCTGCAGTTACTTTTCGCATAATAGTTTTTTTAAATGTTCATGAGTTGTTAAGTAAATGTTTGGTCCAGGTCCACTGCAACCCATTTCCATAAGGTAAGTCTTACCTTGGATGGGTCCTCCTGAAACATCTAGCTCTAAAGACATATTAGGTGTTATTCTGGAGAAAGATAAACAGCAGATAAATGAATGTTTTCCATCCTTCAAACCCAAAATATGTAATAAATATTGTAAATGATGTATTGTCCACTGTTAAAGCCATTAGCTACAACTCATGAACCATTTATTAATGGTTTACTATCATTATAAGTGATTCCCTTGTTTTATACATGGAACCCATATTGTTACGGACAGGGGGCAGTTGAAGAAGTTAGTTTAACTTACAAACTGCACAAAGGATTTTAGATCTTTTTAATGGAGATAACTGCATCACGGACGTCATCTTACATCACCCAGCAAACCTTAAACCAATGGTTTATATTGTCAAATAAGCGATTGATCAGCTCGGTGCTCATCAGTATCAGTCACGTCTTGATGTACAACACTTGGCTCTGGAAAGGAGAAAAAAAAAAAACTGCGGTACGGTTGCTATTAACATGCCACAACCCAAGGCCTCATAAATCACAAGAGGGGACAATCCCTTACTGTAAAACACTCCAAGGCACACTGCAAAATGGAGAGGGGGGTGATGTTTGGATGGTGTGTGTGTGTGTGTGTGTGTGTGTGTGTGTGTGTGTGTGTGTGTGTGTGTGTGTGTGTGTGTGTGGGCTGGGCCCGGGGGAAGGAGGGGTCAGTGGAAGAAAGCGGATGGTGATAAGATTGAAATAACTCAGCAGTGTGTTTACTTTAGGAGTCAGTGGTGCTGGTTGTAGTCCAGACCAGCTGAGAGTTGTCTGCTAAATGAGCAATCAGGGAGGAAAATGTGTGTGCATGTGTGTGTGTCCATGTTCATTCCCCCTACCGTGAGCATCGTACAAAAGGTCAACGGGCTAAAGAAGCGAGTTGCATCATATACAATAAAGGCAGGAATGCTCTCAATCCGGCTGGATCTTTCGCTGCGTCTGTCTCTCTCCATCTTGGTTTCTCGTTCCTCCCATCAATCTCTCTCTCTCTCTCTCTCTCTCTCTCTCTCTGTAGGGATTTCACGTGGATCATTGTGCCCCTGTTGCAGCCAATCATAGCCCTGCCGAAGTCTTTTGTGCAAAGCGCGAGTGTGTTTTTTGAGTTATGTGTACTCAGTGGACCGCAAAATATAAACACATGCATGCACGCAAGCACACATACACACACACACACACACACACACACACACACACACACACACACACACATACACACACACACACACACAAACACACACACACACAAAGGCCTTAACCTGCACTCATTCCAAATTCTGATCAGTTTGAACACTGGTTTATTCGTATGGAAAAACAAAAAGAATACCTTTAATTTGAATGACCTGCTGTTAGGACAATAGGAAAACAAAATAAAAATTTGCTTGCACATTAATTTACAGATTATCATACTTAGTTACAACTATACTCTATGTCCCCCTTGTGTTTAGTGGAAAAAAACAGAAATGTCAGAGGAAGGAGAAGGAACAATTTGTTTTTCCAGAACTTTCATTTGAATTTGAGATGTCATGGCACTGTTGCCTGTGGCCTACAACAAATGAGCTAAAATATGATCATTGACACGTCTTGGTGTTTCTTTACATGCGGAACAAACAAAGCTAAACCCCAAATTCATTTTGGGTTCCAACCAATACTTAAGGAAAGCTGGATATAAAGCTGTGGTATTTTCCTATTCCGATAGCCCCCCCCCCTCTTTACATGCTCTGCTGCTTTTCATTCTCACAGATGGTGATTGCTGTCTGTTTTTCAAGACCCCAGCGATAGTTCCCTGGTGGATGGGGGGGCCATGATACTTTACAGATGTGTGTGTGTGTGTTTTTGTGTGTGGGAGTGCGAACACGCCAGTGCCGTTTCCACCGTTCTGTTCTTGGATTTACGAGAGAGCCTATCAGATGAAGAGAGCCGGGTATCACTTCACCACAGCGACTTCAAGCCTGAGATATGTGCATGCACTTGTTTTTGAAAACAAGCATGGATGTGTTGCTCCACCAGCCAACCAGCATTACTTTTTCTGTAGGTCAAAAGCAGGACCCAACAAGCAACAATCCTGCATTTATTAACCAAAGCAATCCTTTGGAAATCCCACAAAATCCTCCATAAGTCCCCTTTAACCCCATTATAAACACTCAAAAAATAGCTTACCTCATGCTTTGCCTCATCAAGGACCTGCATGTCCAACCACCATGGACAAAGGATGGGGACGCCCACCACTCCATAATGAGAGACAGGCTGATTGAACGGCGAGCAGACTCGGAGGCAGCCAGCGCTCCTCATTCGGGTCACTGTGTTACAAAAGATGAGAGGAGCTATTGTCATGTGAGGATACTTTCTGTTTATTCGTGTGTCTTTCTGTGTGTATGTTCCGGTCTTTGGTGGACAATTGGACAAATGGACAATTTAAAGATTATGAATAGAAATGTAATACCCAATGTGCTTCACAAAAAGCTAGAAAACCAAAAACACAAAAACAAAAGAGTATCAGGGGAAAATAAAAGAGTTTCCCCCTAACACCTGGCCAGAGTTTTCGATCTGCATAGAAGTTGAAAGTTATGTTGATATCTTATACTATTTGCTGTTTTGAGCATATACTCTGGGTAGATTGAGAAGATTATGCGACCAAGGATGGATCCCTGGGGTACTCCGCAAGCAATGTTGTGTGTTAGGGTTTCCTAATAAAGACGCCTATAAGAAAGATTGATAAACCACGACAAAATTGGCACAGAATTTTATGGCAAAACAGGATTTTACATAATCACCTACTCAAAGTAAATTGTTAAGTGCTGTCCCAGTACTGTGCGGTGCTCTAAAACACGACTATATATGACTATTAGAGGGTTCAAGGGAAGGTTTCCAGAAGACTTGTTCAACCACAGAAGTCTTAAAATAAAGTGCTACAGTGCCAGCAATTGCTACTTTTATATGGAGGTGAAACATACTTAAAGACTTCTATTTGACTGTCAAATGCACATACAGAGGTGTTATGACATGAGACAGATTCATCTACAGGTTGGCGAGTCCTGCTTTTAATGGACAGAGCCCTCTCTTATTGTCATTTATTATGATCATTGACACGTCTTGGTGTTTCTTTACATGCGGAACAAACAAAGCTAAACCCCAAATTCATTTTGGGTTCCAACCAATACTTAAGGAAAGCTGGATATAAAGCTGTGGTATTTTCCTATTCCGATAGGCCCCCCCACCCCCCACCCCTCTTTACATGCTCTGCTGCTTTTCATTCTCTCAGATGGTGATTGCTGTCTGTTTTTCAAGACCCCAGCGATAGTTCCCTGGTGGATGGGGGGCCATGATACTTTACAGATGTGTGTGTTATTGTCATTTATTATGGGTTGGTTTAACAAGTTTGATTTATTGTGTTATATGTAAGAATTGTGAACCCTGATGATACCACCAACACAATTAAATGTGTGCAAATTTGGTCCCTAAGAAATTGGTGCCTCTTCCAAATAGCACTTCAACTTTTGTAGAAGGCTGTTTTTTTTCATGAGTGCTACCTTTTTTTCTCACAGTAGTACAACAATGTGCGTGTGTTTGTGTGTGTGTTGACAGGAAAGTGAGAGAGTATTACCTTTTGTCCTTGGCGATGCTCCAGCCAGGCCTGTGTCTGTTCTCTAGGATTAGGTGTCTCTCAGCACCTACACCCCTCCTCCAACCGCTGACTCATGGACACACACAAACACCCACACACACATACACACACCTACACTCATACAGAAAATCTGCACCGATCGCACACGTCCAGGCCTGTTACAAGTGTTGCAATCAGTATTAAGACAGTAACACAGGGTTACGAACACATAGGTATGATTATGCAGAAATACTTGAATGGGGTCCTTTTGTGTCTACACACAAGCAAACATAGATGCACACATATACAGATGCTGACCTGGCATATAGTCTCTACCCCCAGTGTAAATGACACAGCAATAAAGGGTCAATGTGTGTCTGCATGCATTTAAACAAAGCAGACTGGTCTCACTGCCAGGGAGTCAAACGCTTAAGCAGTGGCCCCTTAGCATCTTGATAGCAATGCACAGGGCACCCTTTAGAGTCTGAGACGCACCAGGGTTTCAACTAACTCCTATGTAAACCCATCAGGCCAATAGACGTAATAAGAAAGAGAAACAGGTGGATGGGTCAATCACAGGACCAGTGTTCAAGTCTGGTGTGGAACCAAAAGTTTAGTAATTTTTGCTTCAGACGTTATGTCACGTGACATAACGTGATGCCATCCCAACAGAGTTCAATGAGGATACGTCCGTAGCTTACGTAACATAACAAATTTACTTATTTTAAGCTAGACCGTGACGTTTTTCTAACCCTAACCAAGTAGTTTTGTTGCCTAAACCTAATCGCCACAGTTGTACGAAGTTAACGTAAACATTACCACGTTAACCGCAATAATTTCACAACATTATCCATGCGCGAGTCAAGGTACTACACTAAATGTGATGCTGGGGGGCTGCTGCCCGAGCGGCAAAGTATGACGAGTATGGATGGAATTACGTTGAACTCAGAGACATGTGGACTGACAAATACATAAATGAAAATGCACACCAATACACAGCAACCACATTCCCACCAACAAAACACCATATACTGCCACTCATGTAGGTCTGGAGTTAAGCTCCTTAGGCTAAAAGCCATTCAATAAACAAGACCAGTTTAGGTCAAACTTTCTGAGCACATATTTAGCAGGTCTTGTTGCGAACAACATCTAGGGCACAGCGGCTTCCTGGAGTATCTTCTGATTGTCTAGCAACCTCCGGCACACAACATTGCCACACTAGCTGTTTCCCTGTTTTCAGTCTTATGCCAAGATAAGCTAACCAGCATAATAGTGGTGCACAGATATTGAGAGTGGTGTCGATCTCTCGGCAAGAAAGAGGAAAAAAATGTGTTTTCCAAAAATATTGAGCCTTTCCTTTAAGGCCTTTCGATGTTTGAGACCTGGAACAGGGTTTCAGCTGTAACATCTCCTTGTGTGCGGAAGGCTTTAATTGTAGACCTCAGGGCCCCCTGTAAGCAGTGTCGCATTAGGGTTAGGGTTTTTCAGTAGTTGTAAACCGTGTTGTCTCCAGGACCCAATTCTGACAGTCTCAAGAGGGGTCGTACCACTGGATAGGAGGGCAACCATTGTACCTGATTTTTGTCGGGGGAAGATGGCTACTGGAATAGCACTTGGTTTAAGTCATGTGCATTACTGTCTTTTTTGGACATTAGGCCACAGGTAGATTGTGACGCATGTTGGCCCTCCAACAGAGAATGGCAATTGGAAACAGACTTTGGTTGGTGGGGTGGAGGGGAGGTAAAAGAGGAGGGAGGGTATTACAGAATTTTTTTTATGTGGGAGAACTTTTTTTATGTGGGAGAAAAAGATAAAGGTTAAACCGTCACACATTTGGAAATCAAGTTGCGACTAGAAAACAGGAAAAGGGGGAAAACAGTGAGCAGGGTAGCAGAGCAAAAAGCAGTTAAATGAAGTTCAACCACACCATAACTCATTGAGTTGGCTTGTTGGCCAGTTTGGCAGTGCTACCTTGGAAGATCCCAGAGAACCCAGAGTTCCAATTTGTTTCCATTGGGTGGATCTACATTCACGGAGTACGCATTCATGTCCCAATGTCCCATACAGGCTTGACTTCCTGCTATCCAAGCAGAATGGATTGAGTGTGAAAAGACCATCTGGAAAAATGAGAGGTGATCCAGGGGAAGAAACAAGGGGACAGAGGGGGAAAGAAGCAATGCAAGAGGGAGAATGGTGAGATATTTTGTCTTTTCTGTCAGAGGTACAGCCCAGAGATGGCTCTACTGGGAGTCTAATCACCAGTTGTTTTTAATCCATTGCTGAGAAAGTGTTTCACTGCCTCTGTGACCTGAGGATTTCCTCAAGTGTCAATCCTGGGACTTGTCTTATTCACTCTTCACATGCCTTCTTTAGAGCGCATTTTGCTCAGTCTCGTATTACTGCTATGTCAATGATGTCCAGCTGTATTTGTGAAACCTGATAAACTTTCAAATGTTAAGCCATTTTATGTAACTATCCCTGGCAAAGCCACCCAGCAAAGATTGGGTGTTAGGTTAGATGTCTGAAATAATGTCTGTGGTTAGTTAACAAGAGCATAAGATATATTTCGTTCTGCAGTATAAAATCCGTCAGCAAAACCCCTCTTGTAAATTTTGAAGCTTTTACATGTCTTTAAAAAGACGGTAACACCGACTAGTCCACCTTTACAGCTATGCTTATGCTCATGTGATTGTCTTTAAAATGGTAACGTTGTGTTCATTTGTGAATATTATTTTGCTGAACAAAACTTGAAAGTAACATAAACATCTGTTTGTGTGCCACAAAACTTATTTTCTGTAATAATCCAAATTTCAATGGAAAAATTCCAATGACTTTTTGTCGAAGGAACCAGGGCGATGCTAACTTCCAAGGTTGGCCTACAAAATCACGCCATTCCTGAACCACTCTATTGTCAAAAGGAAATGTTTTTATAAGAACAACATTTTGGTGATACGCTTGTTGGCTTTTTACACCACTCTCAAATTTGTATGCTGAATATGTAGCTGATGCAGAATATTAACAAAGTAATATGTCAGAGGTATATTGAGGCAAAGTGATTTTTAGTATGTACTTCCTGGTCTTTAACTATGGAGTAGTCCATCTTCCATTGACTTGTTTACCCAAGCAGTCCCTTGTTTAGGAAAAGTGTCAGATTTTATTAGTTGGCAGTAAGATGTTGCTGAAAAATGGAGGAAGAGGGAGAAAAGAAGGCAATGATGACATAAATGTGAACAGACAGAAAGCGTAACGAACCCCGGGTCAAATAATCTTGAACATTTACTTTGACCTGCTCGGAGTACCAGCAGGTTAGGTGGGGTTTACACCCTTATAAGAGCTCTAACAGTGTCAAGTGAAGTTGCCAGCCACAGAAAAGTTCAACAAACTGACTTTCAAATACTTTCAAAATGATTGTCTAATAGTTCTGGCACTCATTGTATTGTTCTATGTGGCAAATCCCACCCATCTGGCACCGAGGCAGAGCCAACACAAATCATGAAAATTATCGTCAAAAAATGATTTGGCTTAGTTCTTTTGGGTCCCTGGTGGGGAAAAAGGGGGGGGGGAATGGAAAAACTTATCCTCTCTGTCATTCTCTCTGTCATGAATCTCTAGCTCCCCCAGTGGGGTTGCAGAGGTCTCTCAAGCATTCTGCATCCGTTTGTCATGTTCTTATCTGTCATCCATTAAGCTATAATGGAGAGCAGATGCCCTGGAGATGGATAGCTAACCATAACACCCACCTACACACACATAGACACACTGAGACACACACACACAGAGACATCTGCAATGTCCATAGAACTAGGTTTAATTACATAACACTTGCCTTGCTCCCTTTGGAACATCGGCAACCACGCCAGGCTTTCCTAAACCAAGAGATGCTTGGGCCGATAAGTGACTCGCACACGCATAAATATACAAAATGACAACCTAAATGTACACAAACGGGCGCTTAAACGGAAGGAAGTGCGTATAAAACACTTTTTGCACAAATACACAAAGCAGATTGAATCATCACACAGGCCGAAAAAGAACAAATGCAGACGCTGGATGGGTCATACATTCAGATGCGGTGATGTAGCGGTGGGGAAATGGAACAACGATTAGCTGCTACGCCTTGGGAGAGCTAACGCCTGTAAACTGCTGAGGACGCGTGGCCAAGAATAGACCGTCGGGGGGGAAAAAGAAGGGGAGAGAAGGGGAAAATGTGCACTGTCACTGGGACCGAAACAGGGACGGAAAGAGAAGAGGGGGACAACGGCACACTGGAAGGAAGCAGAAAGACAAAGAGAGATAATAGGGAAGCCAGTGTGAAATGGGTAGTTTGCAGTTAGCGTGGAGGACGAGGCTACAGGGACGATGTAATCTGAAGCCCCCTCTCCACCCCCGTAAGGCGGTGATTATGATGATGATGATGCAGGATATTGATTGGAGGTGAAGGGCCGACGCCGCGGAGACGGGGCCAAAGCTGCCGTCCGTTTGCGTGGAAACGAGCGATTGTTATGAGTACAGTTTGTCCTCTGATGTCATCCTGCTGCTCCTCATGGTCGGGCCTTCAGCCATTCCGCCGTTCTGCTGGTAATGCACCCACACACATAGCCACAGTGACACACTAACAAAGAACCACACACACACAAACACACAGAGGCAAGAAAGAGTAAAAAAAACAGAAAATAGTTGTTTGAAAAGGCATCTAAGACCTTAGGAACACAACACCTCCATGTCACTCACTATTTGGAAAACCTACTATTTTAGATGATGATGGTGTTGATTTAGATACAAGAGGCTCCGTTTATGGAGATGCTGGAAAGGTGATGAGAACTTCCCTCCCTCCATCTAAATGGGGACCTAAGGGTCTGTCTCGCTCCAGGCTCTGTGTTGACTGATTCTATCTCCTTCTGGGTTTGGCGAACGCTGACGGATCAAGTCGCCATTGGCGAAGTGGGTCTCCACATGCATGTCACCAGTCTCCACCCTGCAGCCTTCGCACACAAAGTCTACTTTCTTTTGGGCAGCAATAAAACTGGTTTTCTAATGCAACATTTTGTTCTTGTATGTTACAGGAACATGCCAATGTTTTGAGTTCATGTTTCCAATAAAATAAAGAAAAATAGGCCTGCAAATTTCAATTCAATTCAATTCAGTTTATTTTGTATAGCCCAGAATCACAAATTACAAATTTGCCTCAGAGGGCTTTACAATCTGTGCACATGCGACAGCCTCTGTCCTTCCCTCACATCGGCACAGGAAAAACTCCCCTAAAAACCCCTTTAACAGGGAGAAAAAAGGAAGAAACCTCTGGGAGAACGACAGAGGAGGGATCCTTCTCCCAGGATGGACAGAATGCAATAGATGTCATGTGAACAGAATGAACAGCATAACAGAGATACAACACATTCAATGTATATGACATAAATGATTCATATAATAAGACTACTTATAATAACAGGAGCAATTATTACAGTAGAATTATAATTATGAAAATAGGGATAGTAATGTGATTAATAATAATAATCGAAGTAGCAGTGGGTGTCAGTCGGCTCACAGCAGGAGGCACGACTACGGTCCAGGTACCACAACGATTCATGGAAAACTGCAGAGCGAGAAAGCAAAAGGGCTTCAGGGTGGAAGTAAAGCTAAAATGCTTAATGGTACAGGTAATAGTAATAGTAATGTGACTAGTAATAATAATAATGGTGGTAGCAGTCGGTGTCAGCAGGGCCGTAGCAGGATGCACGACCACGGTCCAGGTACAGCCACGATTTATAGAAGCCTGCGAAGCGAGAAAGCACAAAGACTCCAGGGTACAAGCAAGTCAATAAGCGTAATAGTACAGGCAATAATAATAGTAATGTGACTAATAATGATAGTGGTAGTAGTAGTGGGTGTCAGCAGGGCCTCAGTAGGTGGCACGATGACAGTCCAAATATAACCCCGATTCCTGGGAACCTGCGAGGCGAGAAAGCACAAGAACTCCGGGGAAGAAGCAAAATCAGTAATGTGCATAAATAGGAGATTAATACATAAAGGTGGAGGGAGAGAAGAGGAGAGAGGAGCTCAGCGTATCCTAGGTAGTCCCCCGGCTGTCTAGGCATATAGCAGCATATCTAGGGGCTGGACCAAGGCGAACCTGAACCAGCCCTAACTATAAGCGCTATCAAAAAGGAAGGTCTTAAGCCTGCTCTTGAAAGTGGTGAGTGTGTCTGCCCCTCGGACTGAAACTGGAACCTGGTTCCACAGAAGAGGAGCCTGATAACTGAAGGCTCTGGCTCCCATCCTACTTTTATATACTCTAGGAACCACAAGTAACCCTGCATTGATTGATCGCAGCTTTCTAGTTGGGTAATATGGAACTATAAGTTCCTTAAGATAAGACGGTGCCTGGCCAGTTAGAGCTTTGTAGGTAAGTAAAAGAATTTTAAATTCTATTCTTGATTTAACAGGGAGCCAGTGCAGAGAAGCTAATACTGGAGTAATATGATCTATTTTCTTAGTTTTTGTTCGAACACGTGCTGCAGCATTCTGGATCAACTGTAAAGATCTAAGAGACCTATTAGAGCAGCCTGATAATAAGGAGTTACAGTAATCTAGTCTAGAGGTAACAAATGCATGAACTAGTTTTTCTGCATCGCTTTGAGACAGGATTTGCCTGATTTTCGCAATGTTACGTAAATGAAAAAAGGCTGTCCTTGAGATCTGTTTTATATAAGAGTTAAAAGACAGATCCTGATCAAAGATAACTCCAAGGTTCTTAACAGTAGTGCTGGATGCTAGAGCAATGCCATCTAGAGAAACTATATCGTTAGATAATTGATTTCGAAGGTGATCTGGGCCTAGTAGGATAACTTCTGTTTTTTCAGAGTTTAACATTAAGAAGTTACAGGTCATCCAGGTTTTTATGTCCATAAGACATGCTTGAAGTTTAGAGAACTGGTTAGTTTCGTCTGGCTTAATTGATAGATATAACTGGGTATCATCTGCATAACAATGAAAGTTTACTGAGTGTTTTCTGATAATATTCCCCAAGGGAAGCATATATAAGGTAAATAAAATAGGTCCAAGAACAGACCCCTGTGGAACTCCATGACTGACCCTGGTTTTCATCGAGCTTTCATTGTTTACATATACAAACTGAGATCGGTCTGATAAATACGACTTAAACCAGCTAAGTGCGGTTCCTTTAATGCCTATTAGATGCTCCAATCTCTGTAATAAGATTTGGTGATCAATGGTATCAAATGCAGCACTAAGGTCTAGCAATACAAGTACAGAGACAAGTCCTTTGTCTGAAGCTATTAGAAGGTCATTGGTAATTTTCACCAGTGCTGTCTCTGTGCTATGATTCACTCTAAATCCTGACTGAAAATCCTCAAATAAACTATTGTCATGCATATCAAAACATAACAAATCAATCACACATAACATTCATCATGCAAATGTTTTAGCATTTATGTAAGTGATGTAATGCATGCAATTGGTATTATAGATGGACAGCTTTTTGGAATTATTTTAATGCAAAACAACTACATAGAGGTAAAGTGTCAACGCACCAAAGGGCCAAACATGGCTTCTACAACATGTCATTTTCTACCGCAAGGGGTCCCTCATTTAAAATGCTAACAAGTGTTTGGTGAGGTTTTGAAGTAGCTTGGGATCATGGGAGATTTTGTCTTCGCAGGCATTGTTGTCATTGCAGTCAACCTCTCCCGTTCAGGATTCCTTTAGGGCTTAGCGTTCAGGTGGTTTTAACCAGGAGCTGGGTTATCCCCGGTGGTTTCCCCATGCGAAACAAACAGACCTAAAGATTAAAACCGGTAATACACTGAATAAAACTATTTCACTTTTAAAATCAGTGTTTCTCTGTCAGTGTTTGGCAAACACAGGACATCTCACTACCATAAGCTCAGCTTTTTTTTTTTCTTATAACTTCCAGAGCCCCAATGACATAAATCATTCACTATGTACTGTGCCTGACAGATGTTTGCCTTCCCCACACCCCCAACTACTAATGCATTCTTTCTTTTAAAGGGTCCTAGAATTTGAGGGTTTACTCATTCTTCAATGGCTACTTGAAGAGGTCTGATGGGTGCAGACTATGGCTGATCGCTGAGAATCAGCTCAATCCAGCAGCACTGCTGGCACCCAAAATGGGACCAGCGTTGGACAGACTCTGACACTATTCATCACAAGTCTGGCATCAATCCCAGAAGCAGCCATAATGGATTTGGGGCCTCGGTTGGGCCCATTTTGGCCTCTTGGGAATCTAGCATTAGCTACCGTTGGTATACTTTTGATGTCATATGTCATGCAGTGTTTAGCTGTCAAAACAACCACACTAGCCATATCAACGCGCTAAACATAGTATAACAGATTCTGAAGTGTAAGCTGGAAGCCAGATGATTTTTGGGACACATGGATGACTATGATGTCTTCTTTCCAACAGGCCAATTTATCAAAAAACGGTGAACTCCACCAAAGCAAAAAAAGGAATTCCCAGTTGCCCGGAGAGCACCAGCCAAAGCATACAGCTACTGAACTCTGCAATAGGTGAGGCCAAACAAGACGCGACCTGCTAGCCGCATTGGATCATTAACACATGACTGGATTCGTTCTGGTTTAATTAGGCTGGTCGATCTGCAAACAATCGGAGCAGGTTTACTTTGGCTAATGTGTCACCGCTTTGGCTTCAAATCGGGTCTTGACAGATGAGGTGAGCCGGGATCATAGGATAATTACGCATATTGATGGTGTGTTTTTGAAGTTTCCTTTTGTTCTATTAAGTCGTTAATGTTGTAATAGACGTCCTGGACAAGGACCAACAAAGTATTGTGCTTCAGAGAGTTGGAGTGCGTTGGAGGAATTACTTGAAGGTAGTTCAGTAAGGGTCCACTCTTTATAAACGCCAGTAGCCAGAAGGCAGCAGTTGAATGGGGAGGACGAAACGCTTACACCTGAGCCACAACTACATATCTGGGGATTTGAACTAGCAGCCAGTAGATTGGCCGGTTGGCCTGGTGTTAAGGAATGCCAAACAGGGAATGGAAGTCATAGGTACAATACCCTCAGCGCCCCAATGGAAGCACATCCCCTTACGCAAGGCATTTGGGCCATATCGTCCCCAACACATATGGATATTTAATGAAAGTCAGGAGGGCACCACAAGAATAAGGAACAAGGCCAAACATATTTTTATTGGCAAATAATAACAAATAATTACACCTGGTTTATAATTATATGTTTAATTGGAAGTGGTTTAATGGATGACTGTGATTAGGCAGCCTTATCTTCACAACCTGTACCGGTAACCGAAGTGCTCTGACAGATATGCAAGTGTTCTCCAGGGGCCTGATTGTTTAGGTACGTCCTATGGGAAGCCCAGATAATACCAGTCCTCTCGTAAATTTGCAGCTTTCCATGGGGACTGAATGTTTTTTGGGCAGCAATGATTGACTGCCGCTCCAAGGGTCACTATTTTCTGGGTGAGTGGCTACATCTTAGAGGAGACAGCGAGTAACTCATGCCTCCAGGACCAGACCTATAAATCTGTGAGTGTGTGTGTGTGTGTGTGTGTGTGTGTGTGTGTGTTTGTGTGTGGATACGATATGCTTTTATGTCTCTCAGTCAGTGTGTTGCCTCAAGGCTCACTTGATGCTGCTGGGAAGCTTGCCCCCGCTTGCCCGTCAATCAATTCTCACTTAAGAACACATATACAATCAGGGTAGAGCCTAAGGAGCTACCTCTGACCTTTAAAAGATCAGTGATTGGTGGATTCTGAAAGCAAACATCGGAATTCTGGAGCCACTCACTGTGAGATGTGTCACTACACTCTCCCTAGGAGCCACAGGTGGAAGGTTGGGTCTAAAAAGACTAGTGATACATAAGGACAATTACACATTAGCAGATGTTGGACATCCACAAATCAAACTGACTGACTCACTATGAGCCTGCATTCAAACTGTAAGGCACCTTAATTTAAGGTGTGATGAACTCAATAACATTATTTTAAATGTTTTAAAATATTTTCAACTTAAAATTCCACTTTTGGCTCGTGCAAAGTTTATACTTTACAGTGTTTTTGTATGACTTTTGTTGCATCCTTTTCCTGTACATAAAGTTGTATATTTTTAAAAGCAGGTGTCCTATATAGAATGAAGATATTTTTTTTAACCTAGAAGCAAATATAAATCACATCTACTGATTTTTCTTTCCACATTTTCTCTAAAATGTGACCAAGTGATCTGAGAAGTTCTTAAAGGAGCGGTGTGTAGGATTTAATGGCATCTAGTGGTGACGTATAAAAACAAAAAATGTGAAAGCCTCTCTTTAGAGACAGTCTAGAAACGTGGTGGTGCAACATGGCGGACTCTGGAAGAGGACTCGCTCCCTGTGTAAATATGAAGGAGTCATCCTATACCAAAAGCACAATTCTTAGTTTAAGGCAATTATACTCTAAGTAAAGCATGGCTATGAAAATTAATTTCTGCTAATATATCCCCCCTCCTACACACCGTGGCTTTAAGCAAATATAATGATTTTGGACATACCTGATTACGGTCTTTTGTTGTATTGAAATATAATTATTAATATGGAGCCACGGAATGTTTGTTCTCAGTTGTGAAACAGAAAACTTAGAACATTCCCCTGGCTGCTCTCAGTGTCATCTATAACATCTTTCCCAACTCATGTCTATGGAGCAGTTCCACACTTTATACCTGAAGACATCACACATTTGAGTTTTAGCAATGTAGTTAAAAATGTTTTGAGAAAGTAGTTAATTTTGACTAATATTTATGGACCGCTTTAGACCATGGGATTAACATGTATGAATTTTGAAAGTTGGATTACTACCCCTTTAAGGCCTTCACTACAACAAGTGTAAAACTGCAGCATAGCTTGAGCAATGGTGCATACACTCACACACATTATGTGTTCATAACTGTCACGTCACATGCACTCCTCATAACTGACTTTACTGGTTACCAACTGATGTTCTGAGACATGAACAGGCCTGCGGTTGGTGCAATGAGGATGACTCACTCACCCATAATAACACCCTCTGCTGTGATTTGCCTAAATCAATCAAACCTCAGCAACAACTGTCAATCTTCTTTGACCTTATAAAAAACTGAGTTTGAGTTTGTTGAAACCTGCTCGCATGAACACATAACACTTAGTCAATAACAGGAACATGTACAATATATAATGACACTTTCAGTACATTATATATACAGTATCTAAAAATCAGTACAATATAAGAGATCCATTATAGATCATCACTGAACATAAAAAAAATTACAAACAGGTTATTAAATGGTTATGGTCCTTCCTATTGTAACCTGCACAGACTGTAAATAAGAAAGCGGATGTAGTCACCTTGACGTCGGCCATTGGTTTGTAGACTGCCGTTTTGAAGCCTCAAGTTTGTCATTTTGGGCGGTGCCTTCTTGGTTTTTTTTGCAACCACAAGTGACACTGGCAGATGGAGCTCAGTAAAGGCAAATGCAAAAAAAGAAATTTCTAAGCTTCATTTTTTTTTACAATTAACTCTCAAGGCTTAAAAACACAATGTGGAAGACAACTCCCAGACCCGACGACGCTGTTGAAGCAACCTGTCAATCACAAGGAAGCACCGCCCTAAAGCATACCCTGCTTAAACATACATTTTAGTCTAAATGGGACCATCATTAAACAAATGAAAGTCATGCTGTTTTGGAGAAGACTAAAAACTAGCGATTGAGACCATAAACTCATGTTTACAATGTTTACTGAGGTAATAAATCCAGTGAGAAGTAGGGTCATTTTCTCATAGACTTCTATAGAATCAGACTTCATTTTGCAACCAGAGGAGTAGCCCCCTGCTGGCCAATAGAAAGAATGCAAGGTTAAGGCACTTTCTCATTGGCTTCAGTTTGCTGCCTGATCCCTGCCGCATATACCATCATTTATATATCCTATCAATCAATCCAGTAGGTTTCTCTTTTTAAGTTAACTCCTAGTCTGACAAGAAACTGGTCCACCATTTTGGCGGTCAGCCATATTGTATTGTGTATTTATAGCTGTGCGACAACGTCATCTGAGGAAACGTCAACTCAGTCTGTGGTCTTGTATTCCACCCCCCTCCATCTGCTTCACATAGATACTATCAAATCCTTATTTCCCCAAATAGCAGGAAGAGCCTTGTGACGTAGGCAGAAAGCAATGACACACCCTGACTGGCTCAATGAAAATCGGCAACAACAACATCGCTCTATGAATGCAAGAAGGCTGCAGCTGTGGCGGACCCGGGATCGAGGGGAAACATGGTGACAAAAGCTGCGTTCTTGTTATTGTTTCGATACGGCAAGACAAAAGTGAATTTTTTTTTTTTACATTTGCAATGGAAAAGCGCCGGGCTCAGTGCGTTTCCAGCTCCGGTTTCCTCCATTGCCCACCTCCCCCAGCAAGACGTCTTTCATGCCATTGTTGATGTGGCATGCTGGAAACAAAATGAACCAAGCATGAAACCCAAACTACGCTTTCCCTGGCACCAGCGCTGCATTGAGGGACCAGCTGGGAGGAGATGCTTGGTCAGGGGAAACTTCATTGAGTCCCTTTGCACCCACAGTTAACAGTTTACAGTTGAGAAATCAAAGACAAAGAGCAGTCATGTAGAGATATATTGACCTTCCATGTTATTACAAACCTTTTTTCATGCTTTTTACCTTTCTAACCTTTACAAAGTGAATTATTTTCCTGTTGCAGTCTGTTGGAGGCCAAGTATGTGGAGGTGGCTTGGATACAAACCAATCCAATGATCCATTCCACGGTTTAGATTGTTTCACCAACAGCGGTGAAAAAAAAAAGTTACTTATGTTAATAATTATATAAAATATATAAATCTACAACATGTAAAAACGATACAAACGCACAAAATGTCCTGTTGTGTGGTTATGTGTTGATTCACAAAGGGATGCCTCTGTCTGCTTAAAAATGGGGTTACAGACGTGCGTAGAAACTGCCCGTGAGGTCCACACACATGGAGTTATTGAGCGTCCCTCTTCCACTCCACTCCATCTGACTATAAAGCTAGGAATCTCTGCGTCTGTGTTGTAGGGGACCCAAGAGAGTGCAGTGTCCAAGTTGGTGCAATTCGGACACGTGACACGTTTTACAAACATGGGAACAGCGCTCCTCCGCAGAGTAGAGTCGTCCTCAGCAGGTCCTTTTACAGGTAACAGCTCAATGTCCGCAGTTCACGGCCGGATGTTGGACATACTAACATTGCTGTGGAACTCTTGTTCTTCTCCCTTGAGTCAATGAGCGATTCCCAACAACACTGCTAGCAGCCTGCTCCGAATGGGACGTACCCACACTCACTGTGTTCACTCTGGAAATCCCCGAAACCTTAACTCCCCTGACAAACTCACACTGCTAATGCCTACACTACCAGCTTCAACAGAACGAGCTGAGGTTACGGTTACGAACACTGGAGACAAACATTTTCTAAAACTTTCTATTTAATATTCCCCCTTCTTTTGGTGGGAAACCAATTTGCTGGTGGAAAAAAAATAAGAAAAAAAGTTTTAACAACTGATTGTTAACGCATCCACTAACTGATATACTACATTTTTTAAATTTGCAGCCTTAGTTATAGGAGAAACTTGTGAGTACGGAGGTGTTTCCACGACCCATGTATAAACAAAGAAGACATACAATTTTTGGTCTTTCAAAGACGAGCAGCGCAGTCGGAGATTTTCACCTTGCTGCTCATTTAACACCCAAAAAGGTTAAGTTGGCAATGTGTTGCTTTGATTAAAGAACCGCCCGCCCCCCCCAGCAACACCCATTTACGGCACAGATTATGAGCTCAGCCCGGGGGGGCTCTATAGGTAGCAATTACAGCCACCACCCGCCTGAACCACACACGAACATGCAATCCCTATTCCTCTGCCTCCTGACCATGACCCCACTATCCATCTCCTGTATCTCCTAAGCCTCCTCCCCTCTTGGAGAGATCCGATTACAGGCCCATCTGATAACGTGAACACTGTGGTTAAATGTTGGGGCTAGGCCTGTGGGTGCGTCAGTGTGTGCTGGGGTGGGGGTGAGACGGCAGTGGTTGTCGGTGTACATAGAGGGCTTTCGCCGTTCCTGGTTTGCCTTTTTTTTCTTCTAGGAGCCATCCTGCTTCAAGCATTACGACACACGCTCCTGTTTGCGTTTCAAAATAGATTATGGGCTGTTTTGTTTTCCCTTTCTGCTTAATTCGATTTGCAACTGTGCACGCGGTCTACGCTATGTGTTTAACTCCCATCATCCGTTAGGTCAGGGTCCGTTCAGCCGTGACATCCAGGCCAATCTGCCCCCGCAATCCAGCCTGCCAATTACAGTAATCGTATTGATCCAAAGCACACCTCTAACCCCCACCATTATGTGTTATCTGCAGGATCGACCACAGACTGCCAGGCAGCCTCTCGGCGCTCAGAGCGGCACTTGATATTTATTGAAGATGACAGCTCCCATTCAAATCGAGACCTCGCTTGAAGCCTCCTCCCTTAAAAGCTGGAGTTGGAGCAAGAAGAAAAAAAACAAATTGCAGCAGAAACGTTGCTGTGGTTATGTACAGCTGTCGGGTGCGCAGACATGCTGGATTTATGTTTACATGCTAGCCCGGTTTCATCTAAGCAGTCTGAGTGGTGTGTATAATAGCTGGGAGCAAACAGAGCTGAGAGGAGAACGTCAATCATAGCCTGTCAAGACTTTTGACCTTGATCTTCATCTCGATGACTTGGTCATCGAGATGAAGAAGATTATACTTTATATGAAAAAATGTTCAATATGACAAAGTAATCTGAAAGGCTAGCACTTGAAGATTCTGAAATATTACTTGAATATTCAGTATTTTTAAGAAGAGTCACATTTCCTTGCCAATGGAGTTTTAAGATTGAACTCTTTAGTTTATACTGCAAAGATAAAAGCTTGAAAAGAGACAAATGTCCCCACTGAGATCCATCGATGACATATAGTAGGATGATTTAAATTGTTTAATATAGGTTAGAAGGGATGTACCTTAGCTTAGCATGAAGACAGGAGAAAGAGGGATACGACTCTATCCAAAGTTTAAAAAAATCTGCCTATGTGCACATCTAAAGCTGATTTAATAACCAGTTGTTTCTTGTTTGTTTAATACAGAAATGTAAAAAGCTTACAGCCACGCAAGCTTAATACTATCCTTAGCATGCTTACATGCCATTTCCACCGTACACTTGCTATTACAAGTGTCACGGATGGGGTGTGGACCCAAAAGCAGTACGACCAGGAGACAGATAAAGTTCTGGAGCTTTATTTAAAGCTGAGCACACATCAGACAGACAGGCAGGGTCAGACTCACATTGGGAAACAGGCAGGGGATCAGGCAGACGGAAACCAGAGGAAGCGGAGGCTAAACTCGTGGTCGGGGACAGAAGGCTAAGGTGGCTAACCGAGGCAAAGGCAAGGTAGGGGAATCCGGTGGTAGGGGACAGAAGGCTGAGTCGTTGACCGGGGCACAGGCAAGACCAGACAGGCAGGCAGGCAGGCTCGGCAACGGGAAATCAGTCCATGGGAAATTGCTGGAAGGTCTGACATAAATGCAACGAACGATCTGGCAGCGAGTGTGTGACTGACTGGGGTTTAAATACTGCAGGGTGTAGGTGCAGCAGAGTGAGCAGGTGAGAGGGATTGTGCTGATGAGGTGGGTGTGGCAGACAGGTGCACTGCATGAGGCTGATTAGGTGAGTGAGGGAGAGTGTGGTGAGAGAGAGGGGGCTGGGCTGTGAGCTGGAAGTGGAACTGGGAGTGGCCGGAGTGAACTGAGAGAGAGTGACAGGCAGGTGAACAGAGTGAGCCAATTTGGTGAGTGAGACAGAGTGACAGGGAGTATGGAGCTACTGACAGTATGGAGGAAGAACTGTGACAACAAGTGCATAATTGCCCTCACATTGACATGTGTGGCAAAATACATAGCACTATGAGTAGCCAAATTGTGTACACAAGCCTTCAAAACGTTGAGTATGGAATGCTGGACATTTCTCAACCTCAATAGTTGCCATCTTGGCTACATAGCGAAAAGAGAGGGACCTCCAAATTTGTGAAAATGGTAAATTACATCAAGCACCCGGACTATCTGCACCGGTGCCTCTCAGGGATGTGTGCTCTCCCCACTGCTCTTCTCTCTCTACACCAACGACCGCACCTCAGGTGAACCATCTGTTAAACTCCTGAAGTTCGCTGTTCCATCACTGTCTGGTTTGGATCGGCCACCAAACAAGACAGGAACAGACTACAACGGACTGTCAGGTCTGCAAAGAGACTCATTGGTGCCAGCCTGCCCTCCATACAGGACTTGTACATTTCCATAGTCAAGAAACGGGCAGGAAAGATCTCTGCAGACCCATCACACCCTGGACACAACCAATTCCATCTCCTCCCCTCTGGTAGGCGCTACAGAGCACTGTACGCCAAAACTACCAGACACCAGAACAGCTTTTTTTCCCATGGCGGTCACTCTCATGAACAATTAATCATTCATCTTCTGTATGGTACAATCCATGTGCAATAACCCGGTATACATACGCATACATGGCCAATAAAGCTGATTCTGATTCTGAAGATTGCTGTAACAGAGGGCGCACACAAGAAAGTAAATCTAATATCACATTCATAATTTTTTTTCTATCTTGATCCAATTATCAAGTGAGCAAGCAAGCCAGCGGATCAAGATCAGTCGAATGTTGGACGTAATGCTCCGTGCGGTTGCAATTTGCCATTTACAAGAAGAAGATCTTGCTATCATCATTTCTGATACGTCTACAAAAGCTGTGTTCAATTTGGGACAACACTACCCTGTTGAAATTCACGAGCTACATAAGTAAGTACATAGTGCGTGCCAAATGACAAACCTGTTTCGTGGTGCTGGAGGAAAACTAAAGGGATCACCAAAGCCATTAGGTTTCATCGTTTAGAAAACATGAATGTTGAAAGCATGAATTTCGTGGCAATCCATCTGGTAGATGAATGAAGTGGCGTACCAACCGACTGACATTGACATCCCCAAAGCCATGTGTGGCTAATAAAAAGTAGGAGAAACAAAAATAGTTTGAGGTACGTTAGAGGTCCCTTAAGGCAAGGAGAGTCTGGTTTCACTACGGGCTGATTGGTAAAAGCCCTCCATACCAATCTGAAGTCATATCTCAGAAAATAAGTGTTTTCAGGGACGAACTTCTAACTTTTAAGAGACAGACAACTGAAAAGTCGGATTGTTTAGAAAATATGGAATTTTGAGTCCTCTTGCTCTAGGAACTTGAACCATAGTGACATAAACATAAGAAGTGTGATGCCACCCATTTGTATGTGGACTGTTCGGAATTTTGTCTGTTGCCATCTTCGTTTTTGACTGTTGCTATCTTGGTTTTTGTCTGTTGCCAATTGTTTTTTTGCCATTTTGTTTTTTGTCTGTACCCATCCTGTTTTTTTCCATCACAATCTTGATTTTTTTCAAGCAGAATTGATACAAGAGGGTGAAACCAACTGGAAACACAACCATAGAACTCATGTTTCCCATGTTCACTGAGGTAATAAATCAAGTGAAAGTAGTAGCATTTTCTCATGGACTTCTATACAATCAGTCTTCTTTTTGCAACCAGAGGACTGGCCATTAGAAAGAATGCAATTATTTAAAAAATTCCTGGTATATAATTATAATATTGTGATAATTCCTAGATAAAGTTAGACATTAAGTTAAGTTGCTTAATATCAAAACAAGGTCCAGAGACTAGCTCTATAAACAGATATAAGTAGCGGAGCTCATGTGCCGTGTGTTAACAGACGGGCCACATACCAGGACTGTTTTCATAAAACAGAAAAAAATGTCCTGTGATCACCTGCTGAAGAGAGGCGGGACTCTCATCCACCGGTACAAGAGCGCTGACAGATGGACAGATTGGTAGATGGGGGCTGCATTCCTCGGTCACAATCACACACAAGCACACACCTGAGATCAGATCATCACCTGCAAAGATGGACGGACAAGGTCACGCACAAAGATTAGACTCCCACCCTTGTGTAGTCACATGCACACACACAAACACGGAAAACAGAAACGTCACGGATTAGACTGGATGGGCCGCCACAACAGGTACCATGATTCAAAACAGACCTACAGTGTCATTCTTTCGGTCTGTTTGTTTCTGCTGGGATGATAAAAGTTGTACCGGGTAAGCGGCGATATTACACAAGAGTGCGAAACTTTTGATATACCTGTATTCTTGGAATCATTCAAACTCTCCTGGTCGCCCTTTCCAAGCGAAAACTTTCAAGCCAGGTTTATTTCAGATGTTGCCATCCAAGAGGCTGCCGCATCTGCTGCTGCTAGCTGGGAGTTGCGCAATGTACTTTTCATGCTTGTCAAACACACACACACACAAGAGCACATGGAGTCAGGAGGCAGGCATCTCCTTGTAGGCATTTCTGTGGGCAGCTGGGGCTCTTTAGTGGTCAAGGCAGACGCAGACACAGTCAGAATCGGAGCAGCATGGAAATCGAAGGCCCTCATTAGCGCAGATGATTCAGCCCCTTTTCACAGGGCCATGTGTGTGTGTGTGTGTGTGTGTGTGTGTGTGTGTTAGGGTGTTTAGAGTGGGCGTGAGAGCTTCATCTGCTAAAGTATTGCTTATAAATGGAAAGGTTGTGACCTCCAGTATTTGCAAACAGTAAATTTCTTTCCCCACGTAGGTGCCAGGAGCTAATAGCATTATTACCCTCTCTGCTACCGTCGTCATGTTTTCCTCATATAATCACTCAAACGTAAACAGCTCGAGACGCGGGTCCAGATTTGTAATGCAGCTACCGCAGCTTTAGAGGTCAGAGGTCAGCGAGGAAGGCTGCACGTGGTCGCAGATGTGTGTGTGTAATCACAGAAGTGTAAAAACTGATATAAAAAATTAGCCGCTTTCTAAAATGTCGCCATTAAACGTAACTTTTCACATGAAAAAAACATGGGTTGACATGTTAGAAATCATGTGTTTTGAAGGAATTTTAGGCAGATTTATAATGGACTAATAAATCACTGCTTTTTCTGATAGCAAGTTGTTTAAGGGGCACAGTTTAAAGGGAAAAAAACATAATGTGGGAAATGAAAGTTAACCCTTAATTTATACCTCAAAGGGGCCATAGTTCAAACCTCAACATAATCTGCTATGCTTTTATGGGTAAATTAAGGCTTTATTAAGGAGTTGCCTCTTAATCTCTTATTTACGTCTTAAATTGACAATTAAGAGGAAAGTCATGTAGCCATTAAAGTCTACTTGATTTGTTAATTGAGTTTTAAAATGAAATTTGGCTCGAGTTGGGGGCAGCAGAAACAAGTTGTGAACACAACATTCACATATGATCACCTAATTAAGTTATTCTGGCAAATGCAAATCCAGTATACACGGAGCAACATGAGTAGTCAAGAGAGAAAGAAAAAATGGAATGATTAACTCATGAATATAACACCAATATTCAACATTACACATAGTTGTATATATAAAAATACTGATAAGAGCAGCTTTAAAGTTTGGTCTTGGCTTTTTGAGAACACCTTATATAATTTTTCAGATTTGTCAAATATTTCAAAACAATGTGTAAACTAATGGGGAAGTCAGGTACAATGACCACGACCCTCCTAAGAACATAAAGTTTGCTTATTTTTCATAAACTTGTAGATGCTCAAATTTCCAATTTTTCTTTCTCTCTTTCTTTTCTCTTACCACTTTGAATGTTGTTCTATGGGATATTCAGAGCATTCATTTAGAAGTATAACACTGTTGGCAATGTCAGCACTGTGCTCTGCGCCATTAGCACCGTTAGCTGTGAGCCACCGGCTCAGCCGTCGCCATCTTGAGAGCCGTGTGGAGGCCAAAGATGTGCTCTGAATGCCCTGTATCGAGCACCATGTAGTCTCTTTTTTCCATGTTGGCTTGAAAGTTGAGATTGAAAGTGCATTCTTGATCTTGGAAACAGTTACAAAAAATGGAACTTGTGTGTGTGGCACTGTTTCTGTTAAATACTGCTGTCAACCTTTCAAACTCAATCTTCTTTGTGTTTCAAGGCCAAATTAGGAATTAATTTAAGGGATCCTTGCTTCACGGTGCGTGTAAAATGCAAGAGCTAGAATGGAAATGAAACTACTCGTATGAAGGAAATTCTCAAGGTACCAAATCCTGATTATCATCCAATGATAATCTGGGCACGGATAATTGGCGGATGAAAATTGGCAATGGAATTTAGCTAACGACGTGTGGACTAACCCCTTTAATTAATGCAACCCGAGGACTGACGAAGAATAGGCCTCACTGCCTTGGGTAACCTAAAGCCAACTCCACACACACACACACACACACACACACACACACACACACACACACACACACACACACACACACACACCCTGCTTGCATGACCACCTGAAGCATTGTGGGATATTGGAACAACTACCCCCCATCCTCCCCCATTAAAACTCAAGCTACTGGAGGAAACACCCACTTCCTCCACATTCCTGAAGGATTTTCCGTACAGAGAATAGTAAACAAACCTGCGAACAAAGTCGGGGAGGGGGGGGAGGTACGGACAAGTTAATGTTATTTCCTTCTTGTAGTAAATCAAACTAAAGGGCGAGGAGGGGCGGGGGAGGGGGTTCTTTTGTGAGTTGGTGGAGGTGTTTATCGTCAGCAGCGACGGCGGCAGGAGTAAGAGAGGGAACAAAGGCCTGGACGAAGGCCTGCATCACCCTCCTCATCCTCCTACTTACCTTCCCCAGCTGCCCGCGTACACAAACACACACACAAAATAAAAAAACACACACTGCCTAGCACCGCATGGGAGGAGAGAGGAGCTGGCAGTGGGAGGAAGGCCTCCTTATCAGCTTTCAGCATGGGAACCTCTGTGTTGTTCACTGACTCGTGTCAAAACCTTGGCCTGAACTTGACACGGAGGGAGTGCATGTGTTTGTGTGTGAGTGTGTGTTAGAGAGAGAGAGACAGGAAGAGAAACATTCTGTCGTTAACTGACAAGTACAAACGGCTAGTCAGACAGTTAGCCCGAGAGACAGACAGCTAAAAGGAAAGATAGACGTTTTGGCGTGTCCCCAGTGGGGCTGAAGGGTTTCATCCGTTAACTGGTGTATTTTTCATGTGTGTGTTTGTGTAGAAGGACCTCAAGCGTAATTTAGCATTTCACCCGACAGAGCAGGTGAGTCTAAGACTTTTCCAGCACTGAGGGCTCACGCTGGCATAATGCTGTTGACTTTTAGAAAGTGCTGATTTGTACAGTTGTCAGACGTTTCCTTGCTGGCACACGCAAAACCTCTGGGCCATGAGAAAAAAACCGTCAGCTTCCTTCTTTAAAGGTCACTCAGCTCAGTGCTGACAGTTTCAGAGGGCACGTCACCTAGCATCCAGAAACAATAAACACCCCAACCCCAGTTCTAACCTGCGGGTCCATAAACCGCGTTACCGGTGTCACGGAGGCTGGCACAGGATGTGTGAATAACTCGCCATCTGTCCTGCTATCTAGCAAGGGCCTACTGACTGTGAATCCTGACCCTGCTGCTTGTTCTGACGAGGTCCTTTTTTTTTTTTTTTGCTCAATCCCTCTGGCAGAGGCCAGCCTGTAGCTGTGGATCCTGCCTCGGCTTGCACACAGGAATGTACTATTGAGAAAGCGCTGCACCGCAAAAACCCTCCCAGTCATTCCAACCCCGTAATCAGATCCAGCCTGTCATCCCCCATCCTGTCTCCAATCTCTTTCTCTCCCTCTTTTTCTCTCCCCTCAACCTCCCTCTCTCTCTCTCTCTCTCTAAATGACATGCACACATGCAGAACACAAACACCCGCATACAGGACAAGCACTCAGACACCCGCATAGAATCGCCGACACCAATTTGTAGACACGTACGCTTGTGCAAACACGGCTCTGAAGTTACAAGTAGATGCGGCTCTACGGTGATTGTACGGAAAGACGACCATGAGAATAAACTGATGGCAGAATTTAATCCTAACCACACATTAATTGGATTCCTGGAAGTTAAAAAGCTTTATTAGCTTGTACGGTTCTCTATTTTCTCTGTAATACGCGTTTACTACCTCTGACTCATCCTGTCTGGCCTTTTGTTCTCAGTACTGGTCATCATTTCATTAAGTAAAGAGTTATTGACGTGGGAAAAGAAGCTTTACAAGAAGTGTCAGGTAGCTAGCTTGTCGGTTAGCAAGCTCGTTAGCTTGGTCGCTAACTGGAAAATACGTTGATGCAGTTTGTTCAAAAGACATATTTGAACAATCAGCCTCTGACTCATGACTGTCTGCGAACCATTACCATTTTGTTGACTATGCTACGAAAGAGGAAGTTAAATATAACTTGCTATAAGCTTTAGCAAGGCTAATAACCTATGATAGCTTCCTCCATTTTTCTCCGGTCCGTCGATAACAGCTCTGTCAAGACAGCCTGGTATGGTCGCAATGGTGCAAATTCGAGCATCAGAGTTCGTCAAAGTTGAACTCAACATAAAAGGAAGGATGTATTTCACCCTTGTGAGCAAAATAGCAGTTCAGTTTACTTTCCCTACTTTTTGAATTTCCTCTGTACGGAGAGGTACATGTGTTTGTGTTTGCTCACATCCTCCTGTTGCCAGGAGAAATGATTATAAATGTTAGGATTCCTGTTTTATCAGGGGCAAATACTTGAGTTTACATGCCCAGTTATAGGCCTATAGTTGGATCAGTTAGTTAATCATTCTGGCAATGAGCAGTCTCTGCCTCCCTCTATCTCTAGCCATCAAATCTCCTCATCCCTCTCCACCTGTATGGCTGTGATTGCTGCTGATCTTTCCCTCTTCATCTTTCCATCTCAAGAATCCTCCCTCTCCTTTTCACTGAGGCAGGATGGGGAATATTTCTTAAAGCTCCTTTTTCTCTCTTCTCCTCTCAGGAAACTCTGACTGTGGGGCTGTTTTGCTGGCTTTCAATAAACTCTTGGATCCCGCGCCTCTCTGAAATTCACTGCAGCTTCGATTGCACAAAATGAAGCGCCACACAACCCTGGGCAACCGATAGGTGTTTTCAATAATTACTTATTATATATGTGTTCGGCGAATCAGAAACATCTGCGGCGAATTTGACTGAAGGAGCCCCAAAACAATTCTAAAATAGGACTGACGCACGCAGGCTCCGAGACACACACGCACACACACGTGAGGGTTACACTGCGCCATTGTCAGTGTGGGTCTATTTGCGGGCTGTTTTTTTAGCTGGCCACAGCTGCGGAAATGAATATCAAATGTGGTTCTGCTCCCATAAATCAAAACCGTTTGCCTGTTCTGACTCTCTTTCCCCCGTTTAAAGTCAATTCGCAGGGGCAGTGTGCATTACACTTACACCCCAAGGCTTAACTCTTTCCTCTGACAGTCACAGAGGAGTGCTCAGGAGCTGGAGGTTAAGAAGAGGCTGGAGGGGGGGTATAAAAGCTTGTTTTGAATGTACATGCGTTTGAAATGCGCATCATGTATTATGTATGGGAATGGGAAGCCTAAAAGGCATTCAGTATTGAAAGTGTGGGAAATGTAAGGTATGATGATTACAGAAGGAATGACATATAGTGAAAATGACTCTAAGTTTGCCCATTATGAATAATATATATTATTTTTTGTGTAAGAAAGTCTTTGTTCCTCTGAGAATGGTTAACCACAGCTTTTTAAATGTTGGAGTAATGCTGTCTTATAATATTCAGCGTTACATTTCTGATAATTGGGACTGGCTTTATGGTTAAAAATAGAACTATATGTGCACTGGGGTAAAGTGTGTGTGTGTGTGTGTTTTATGTGATTTTTTACCATCAAATTCAACCAAGGCAGCAGTAAAAAAAATGTTGGCACTGTGCTTGAGTTCCTGCAAACCATGGTATATGTTAGACGTTGATGTTTCCGAATTAAAAATAAGTTTCATAAATACTTTTCGTATCAGCCTTGTATCACCCTTCCAAAAAACGCACAATGCCACGTGGATAATAACATAAGATAATAATAACATACCAATGTAACATAAAGACTGTAACAATTTAACTAGCATAAATTAATAAAAACGGCATTTAGCAGACTTTCTCAGGTAATGTTACGTAACAGGCGTAACAATGTTACGTAACAAGATCGTGTGACAACCCTAACAATATAACAAGCGCAAATAAATAACCGCCGCCCTTAGCACATTTATTGGGTAACGCTACATAATATGCCCAACAATGCTACATAACAAGTATGAACCCACTGTCACTTTTGGTTTCACACATGAATGACATGAACAGGGGTCTCCAAGGTGAAAGTCCTGTGTTTTTTAGCCACTTCCAATGAAATAACTTATCTTCGTTATAAGCCGTGATGCACCACACACTTTTATTTATGCTCCTGTCCGAGCAAAAACTGCCCAACAAAGGCTCAATGATTTGGGAATGGTGATCAATGACAACTTGCAGATAAATATAGCTGTGCCACTTATTGCTGTGACAGCGACTTTTAGGTATCGGAAGACTAATGTTATGAGTTCCACTATGGAAATCAAAACAGTGTTTGTGTTACTCACATTTGTGTGTGTGTGTGTGTGTGTGTGTGTGTGTGTGTGTGTGTGTGTGTGTGTGTGTGTGTGTGTGTGTGTGTGTGTGTGTGTGTGTGTGATTCCAGGTGAAGGAGGGTGTATCACTAAAAGCGCCGGAGGTCCTGGACTCGGCTTCACGTTTGCTTTTCTGGGATTAGAAGGGATCCAATGCTGTCCAAACCTTATCCTAACCTACCGTCCGGGCCAAACCAACACACACACTCCAGATCAAGCTGTGGGACAATAGACCTGGCCTTCTGTTGGTTTTACAGGTCTGGGTGCTTGCTAAAGGGGGATTGGGGAGGCCTGCTCTGATGTCCAAAGGCCCGGGAGGGGTGAGGGACGTAGGGAGGGAGGGAGTGAAGCATTGCCAAAGGGGGAATGTGTGTGTGGTTTTGTGTACATGTGTATGTTAGAGTAGGGCAGGGTGGAGCGGGGTCACATAAGGCCGTGTATGTGAGTGTGTATGTTAGGGACAGTGGAATGTGAGGGAGCAAAGGGGGGACATGCAGCAAGGGACATCCCATTAATACCAGTCCTAATCTCCACCCTGGGCACTGGTACACACACACACACGGGAGGCTGATAGACCGCCAGACAGAAGGAAGGGGGGTGAAGTCCATGTTTTCATTCCAAACCGAAATGGAAAGGAAGAGGAAATGTTTTCATTACATTTGATAAAACCAATACCACACAGCAAGGATAGGAAAATACATGAACACAAAATAATCCTCATACATTTTTTCTCAGTGAAAATATTATCTCTCAAACATCTTCTAGATCTCATTGTAGTCTTCATTAAGTCCCCTCCAGAAAGCTTTAATTTATTGGGTTTAACAGGCTTAGATGGATTACAGATCGAGCCTAACAGGCAGAGGCCTGGGGGCCCAAAGTGTCATTGCCCCCGCCTGGCTTTCACCGACAAAACTTCACTAAAAGAGCTATTTACCAACCAGGATGAGACTCAAAATGACCATAAAGAGACATGGAATGACCACAAAGAGACACACACCACAAACAGTTACAAAACAACCACAAAGAGATACTCACGGACCACATAGAGACAAAACAACTACAAAGTGACCCCAAATGACCTCATTGAGACACAAAATAACCACAAGGAGACACAATTTTTTTACAAAGAGACACAAAATGACTACCAAAAGACAAAACACAACAAAGACACAAAATGACTACCAAAAGACAAAACACAACAAAGAAACAAAAAGACAGAAAAAGATCACAGACCCAAAACCACTACAAACTGACATTAAAAGGGCCACAAAGAGTCCTATAAACAACTACAAAGAGACACTAAATGACCACAAAGAGACACAAAACAACTACAAAGAGACACAAAACTACAAAAAAGAGGTAAGAGCTTGTTTGCTGTGTTTTGCTTCTATGTAAGTAAGATAGTTTGGCCTTTTGTATGTCTGGGCCCAGGGGCCCCTTTGTCCCAAATAAACAGGTAAATCTAAAATAAGCCTATGGTTCCCCCAATCTCTACAATACTTTGGTTACAGTGGGTTTTTTTAGACTCAAGCTCCTTTGTCAACTTTAAATGTACTTCTTTTCATACAAGGCCAACATTGGAGTGATAGAGTGCATCAAAGGTTCGTTCATATGTCTAACATTTGTATCGAGTTACTGTGGCTTAACAAAGTTTTAAAGAAGGCTTATTTCCCATCAGCTATTTCCCCAAAGTCTAACTTGTGTGGATGGTCAAATTAATTCCAGATTGCACCTTTAAACTCCATTCAGGGAAAATGACTGCTTCGCCCGCATATCGCTGTCAGGATTCATAAATTTCCCCTGAAAGCATGTTCTTTGCATGCAGCCTGATGTGTTTAAGCCCCAAGTCTGGGCAACATGTGCAAGCAAGTGCCTACTTGTGCTGTAACCTTGCACACACACACACACACACACACAAACACACACACACACACACACACACACACACACACAAACACTGAGCTGTAACCCCCCACAAGCACGCCTTTAATTTATTAATATGGGCAGATTTACAGCTGATGTTGAGCCATAATTGGAGGTTTCAACAGGAGTGATAATGCAGCAGTGTCAGCCCTATGCTCTGTAATTAAACTGGAAATGATCTGTTGGTGTGTGTTTGTGTGTGTGTGTGTGTGTGTGTGTGTGTGTGTGTGTGTGTGTGTGTGTGTGTGTGTGAACTGCGTTGGTCTTTTTCAAGCTTACGTATGTGTGAGAATGTGTATTCCAGTCAGCGTGACTGTATCTTAGGCTGTGTGCGTTTCTGTCTCCATCACTGTATGTGTATGTGAGTGTGTGTGTGTGTGTGTGTTTGTGTGTGTGTGTCAGTCTACAGTAGGAAATGACAGAGCTCCTGTGATGTGAAGTTCCATAGAAACTGTTTGCCGGCGCTCCAGCTCCTCTAGGCCGAGAATGGCAACAATAACAACCCCCTCGGCACTGGAAGGAGTGATGTCAGCCTCTCACCACCCTTCTCAAACACACACACACACACACACACACACACACACACACACACACACACACACACACACACACACAAACAACCGACACCCCCTCGGTCGCTCAAATCAAACACTGGTACAGCATATATACCAGCCTTCCCTAAGCCAGTTCTTACAAAACACACACACACACACACACACGGCTTCCTTCGCTTTGCTCTCCAACCTTTCCTCGCGCCCGGCGCTGAATGGTCACATTCATAGCCGTCTGCGCCGAAACATAAAACACTATTAATAAAACAGCAAGGGCCTGCTGAGTGACACCTGCCTGGCCCTGCCAATGTACACGTAAGCCCGCTCCAGCAACAAGTGTTATCATAGTTAGTCCAAAGGAGGGTGTCATAAAAATACGTTGGAGTTAAAAAGAATAAAAAATAAAAAGCATAGAAAAAAATAAAGATCCTTGAGGGTAATTTCTGTTGGCTGGGTGGGGGGAGGATGGCAGCGCAACAACTATAACAGTATCTACAGCCAGGCTGAGTGCATGGTATTGCAGGATATAAACACCAAGCCTTTAAGTAGGGCAGAGAAGAATGGTGCTACATGGAAAGCCAATGGAACAAACCATCGAGAGTCATAGTGAGGGGTTAGAGAAAGGCCAGGCAAGTGAGGAGCATTTGTTAGCATTCTATAGCTCTATAGCAGTTGTTCACAAAATTCCAAAAACTTAAAAAAGATATAGATACATTTATATTTACCAGGCTTCTTTTACTAAAGAATTTGAGCTCCCACTGGTAGTATATGAATAGTTACATTTATGTTAAGCCAAGTATCATGGCAGATCATGCAATCTATTGGCTTCGTGTAAATGGACAGAAATTGTCCGTTTCTTTTAATTCCGTGTTACTCAGGACGAAAAGAATGCCTATGGGAAGTCAATTAGGATCTCTTTTTGTGGTGGACATGCAAATTAAATGACTCCACTTAACTATACAACAGTCAGAACTAGCGATGTAGTAGTTTATTTAGACAAAGACCAATTATAGGGGCAGGAGAAAGGTAGATGGGTCCAACAAACCCAGGACTTTCAACCATGAGACCGGCGTTCGACATTGCATGTCCCAAAGTGTTGTTGTGGGTTAGTTTCCTGAACCTAACTAAATGGTTTTGTTGCCTAACCTAATATTAACTGTACATAGTTATTTAAAACCCAACCCTGATGTTTTTCATAAACCTAACTAAGTGTTTTTGTTGCCTAAATACAACTTTCTGAATTTCTTTTAACAACACCTTAAAAAATAGGACAATTCATGTCCCTACACACGAAACTAATAGATAGCATAATGTGACTTTCGTCTTTAAATAATGCCTGCATCTCAAATAATAACACAAATAATTAAAGGTTGCTAATAAAGGGGCTGGAGTTACCTGTATCAAGACAACAAGTAATCAAAAAAGTTCCACTTGCATTAACAGCAAACTTCCTCAACACCTAACTAAAACTTAAACAAGATAATTATTTCCAAAAGTTGATTAAATATGTGTGAAATATACAAAAAGTGAAATATATGCTACCATTTCAGAATTTATGATAACATCGAAGTTGTATGACTACTTGTGGGGATAGACTTTGATTCTTTTAAATAATCAATTATTATGCATAAATCAGAGAATAAAGTACAATAGTGTTACATTTACAATTACAGTAAGTGCAACAGGCAAATAAGAGAACTACCACCAAAGATATTTGAATTGATGGAGGTCAGAGGTCAGGTGGTGAGAGCTGGAGTCAGAAGACATTATCTTTCAGCTTCTGCATCCGTACTGACTCTGAAGGATGGAAATATCATTTTTCTACTTTTAGAGAGACCTACTTGTGATATTTTCAAATTTTCTTCACTACATTCGGTGCCATCCATCAGCCTCATTGAAATACATGAGATGTTGTGGAGTTTTCTTCGACCGATCACAGAGCAGCACTATTCAGCACCTGTAAGTCCACTTGCCTCCCTGCCTGTAACCACAGGCGAACACAGGAGGGCGGGTGGGGGGATGTGGGGGCTGCAGAGTTTTCCCAGGCTCAGCCAAGGTGAATATAAAGGCCGCTCTGTTCGCTCTCCGCCTGCATCTCCTGCTCCATCTCTTTGAACTGGGCGGCCATGTCAGCAGCTCCCAGCCCCCAGCCACCATACTGCCCTTCATGTGCCAACAGGGGAGCGATAGGCTGGGCGCCGACAGATCCACACAACACCGGGAACTAATGCACGCACGCACACACATTCACACACACTTGGTTGTGCCCTGTCTGTCTACATGAGACGCTGATACAGGCATGTGCAGAACACATAAGACAGGGAGTAGGCGGAGGGTACGGCCATTCCCTGTATTTTTACATTTAGCATGCATTTATCTATACACAGGGGTAGAGCCAAGGAGCAAAACTATTAACAAAAGCAACATGGCAGCAATGCCTTCCTTAAAACATAAAATATAACATCTCTGCAACCCCCCTGCACCCAATTAACCATTGCTTAGTATCGCCCCTTTTCACTCTGTCCCCCAGTAACAGTTGATCAAGTTTGGACCCTGTCGGAACCTCGCCACATTTCCCTTTTATACCTAGATATGCTACTGATATGCTCTGTTCAAAGGTAACATTACTATGTCAGTCACATTACGTTGGTGTCACAATCTTCATGGACACGTTGAGTTGTATTTAGTCACATCTTTAATTGTTAGCTAATGCTAGCAGAAACGCGAGCTAACTAGCTTGCTATATAAGTTGGTTTCTGACATATTTATAAAATGACATGAATTAACGTTAGCCAGAACAGAGAAAGGCTAACTTTCCTTTGTTAATATAGTTTGATTGCTGACGTATTTTTAAAATTACATGAATTAGCGGTAACTAGAAAACATAAAGGCTAGCGTTACTTTAATTATATAGGTTGGCTGCTAACCTATTTTTGAGATGACGTGAATTTTCGATAGCCATAAAAGATAAAGGCTAACGTTCCTTTGTTAATGTAGGTTGGTTTCTGACATTTTTAAGATGACATGAATTATCGTTAGCCAGGAAAGATAAAGGCTAACGTTCCTTTGTAGTTATAGGTTGGTTTCTGATATTTTTAAGATGACATGAATTATCGTTAGCCAGAAAAGATAATGGCTAACTTTCCTTTGGTTATATTATCTATACGTCCCTCCCTGAAGTTATGCTGTGATTTTTAATTCACAAGAATACATTAAAAAAAAGCATCAGAAAAAAAAACTGATTATGCATTTATTCATTTATTCATAAATATACGTGTTAAACGGCAAGCTTCTTTGCCTTGGACAAACACTCATACACAAGCAGATACACTCTCACACAAACTAAATACACAAACACACTTAGCGGGAGTGCTTTCCTCCCATTTCCGGCTGCGGTTGCGTAAAGCTGGCCGGGCAGGTAGTGTACACAATCACACTGGCGCGTGATCAGACAGTCCTCCTCCTCCATCAAAGGTCAGTGTTCTGTTAGTTATACCATCCGTTTCTGACTCATTCTGGAATTGCTGTGGAGCGGGCACATTGGACACAATGGACACATTATAAAATCATTGAGTCCATATTAAGTATTTGGAAGACTGATGAAACCCACCTGGCTCCAAAATGAAGATTATGATGTTTGTCGTAGCAACAAAGCAGCAAACACACAAGTCATGCTGACCGGAGGGGAGCGCATGTGTGTGTGTGTGTGTGTGTGTGTGTGTGTGTGTGTGTGTATGTCAGTGTCTGTTGTTGCAGAGGCAGATGTTTTAAAGAACAGTCAAATTTAGAGCTTGTGTTTGTATCTGCACATGCAAACTGTTCACGGGAAAAGACAGAGCAACAGTTAGGGAGACAACTGGGAAAGCTTGACAAGTACACATTTGTGCTAGCAACGGATATAAAAAATATTTTAAAAGTATCCCCTCTCTTTCTGTGATGAGTTCAGATCAGTGCAGCCAAGAATGCCGCCTGGCACAGACACTTGGGAAGGACTCCTTTTAAGAGATCCTGGCCCACCATCAGTACATACACTCTTCCTCTTTGAGAGGGCTCTGCGCATACATAAATCAAACACTCCCAGCGCTCCCCCCATTATTTGTGACATCTATCTGGATGGGCAGGCGCGTTCGTAGAGGATGTGGTCGTTCACCAGGCCCCGCCAGGCCAGAAGCCCCGGGCCAGGGGAGAGGGGCGGAGGTTGGGATACAAACTAAATCTCTGGCTGGGATGATAATACTCCCAGTGCTATATTTTATTATTATTATTTTTTTCCTTTGACAAATGAGAGCTTTAGCCTGGGAAGATATAGGAAGTTGCAAAAATTAAAGAGCGCAACTTTCCTGGAAGTTATGGGACGCTGAAATGGTTTGTTGTAAAGTTTTAAGTACAAGTTTCCTGGATGTAAAACAAGGGCATGAGTAAATTTGTGTGAACCTGAACACTCACACAAACACTGATTAATACGGCATGTTGCGCATCTGACCTGAGAGTCCGTAAAAATGGAGAGTAATGACCAGCATATCCTTTAATGCCACTGTAATTTCCAGGAAGACCGTGTGTGTGTGTGTGTGTGTGTGTGTGTGTGTGTGTGTGTGTGTGTGTGTGTGATTGGAGTTGGCAAAAGGAGCCGGGCTGTTGGAGGGATGTTTAATTAGGTTAAGGGGGTGCAGCGGGGAAGACAGCCAACTGGCCTTACACACCCTTGTCCTCAAAACACACACATACACACACACACACACACACACACACACACACACACACACACACACACACACACACACACTTGTAGACACCCTCCAATTCTTAAGTGCAAGTTTCTAGCTGCCACCTGCTGCTGCTCTCACTTTTGATTGCTCCTGAGAGAAAACGCACAGAACACATTACTGTTACCAGCGACCTTTAGTTTATTTTTAGTGTCGGTGGAACTTGATAAAGTAAAACCAATACAAAAAAGACTTTTGTCCTTTATTTATCCTTTTGAACTTGTGAAATATTTCAGCATGTATTGTCAAATTGATCTGTTAATATGGTTCTTCTTTATAACACAGGTAAACACACACAAACCTTGGAACCTCTATCTATAGACCATAGGTAAAAGTCTTGCTTAGTGTTTTTAAGCACATTGTAGGAAAATTACTTTGTTCGGAATAGCAATGGTGTACTGTTTACCACACATCGTCCCTGCGCTGGATAGAAACCATGTCGATCACTGTAAAAAAACAAACATTATCTAGATATTTAGAGTCGGATAAGCTTCAAAAACCATGGACATGTTATTCAAACTGTACTTCCTTCGTCCAACAAAGACCATTCCATTTATAACCTATGCCAAGGAGGCTATGTTTTCGGTTGTTTGTTTTTCAGCAGGGTTACGGAAAAACAAACTGGCCTGATTTTTATAATATAATATAATAATTTTTTTTTCACTTTCGTAAACATTGCCTGGTCCGCACTCTCTGATTGCCCTTCTAGTTTAATGTAGTGCAATTTCTGATCTGAACGCTCGCCAAATTGCTGTTTCTCCAAAGCTTTACGCTACAAATATGCGGCATAAAGTGAATCATCTCGTATCAACCGCAGTCATCTGGGCAGAGGTAGATCCAGCCCTGACTCATCCGCTGCATGAGACCCAGTCCCGAAGAGAAGCTGTGTGCTGCTCTTTATCTGACGTGGGGAAGTTAACCAGACGTGTATTTGATAGATCCACCAGCTTTTTTCAATTTGGCCGCAACGCCGGGTCCTATTCGCTATGAATGGCTTTAAACAGAAAATGCTATCCTGAGCACTTGCATTCAAAATGATAATGAGGATGAAGTGTGAGAGAGGTTCGCGAATTAGAAAGTAGAGGTAAAAAAATAATGTAAATGGCACATCTGGGATTTCTTCACCAGATGACCTGCAAAAAGTACACACTTCCCATGAAGAACAGTCAGATAATTGGCTTCCTAGGAACAAAACATTATAGCAAGTCTTTCTCAAAGCTCACTCTCCCTGGCCGTTGGTTTAGAAATATAACACGCACACACACACACACACACACACACACACACACACACACACACACACACACACACACACACACACACATCTCCCCCTTCTGACAAGACACACCTTTGACCTTAAAGTTTGCTGGTGTGCGTCCAGGCAAAATTACATCACTTCCTTTTGGCAATTTGACAAGCGCTTCATCAGTGGTGTTGCTCCAGGCTCAAGAGCAGTGAAAGGGGGAAAAAAAACTTTAAAAAACAATAATGATAATAATTATACCTTCACACATAATGAGCAGAGCCTTCGGGCCCCGCAGTACATTACAGCTGGGCCTGGGAGCTGTCAGACAGCTAGATAGTGAGTGAGCACTCGGCGCTAACCAAAGGCAGATGTGAATTACAGCTTGTGACACATAACTGCGTGGTTAGTAACTGGGTCGGGGGCAGGCTTGGAAGAACTGAAGATCTTAATATATAAAACGCTGCAATGCTGCATTGGATCTCGAGGCTGTGCGTCAACCGTCATTGCAATACCGGAGTTTTTGCAAAGTTTTGAGAGAGTCTGAATGCATCTTGTGGATAGATATTAACATAAAGTTGGTAGTCTTGATGGGAAGATAAAGGCTTCATTATAACCACTGCATTTATCTTATCAAATAAAAGCACTGGTGGTGAATTTGATATTTCAACCATGAAAGAATGCATGATTTGCAGTCTTTTGCAGGGATGTGCATGCATGGAAGTGTGTGCGTGTGCACGAACATGGCTGGATAATAAGAGGAGATGATTAATGCTGCAGGCCAAATGAGGGCAACACCTACAGACTGGCAGTTGCGGTGCCGGTCGGGTTCTGTTTATTCTCAGGCTCTCCTTCGTCACACACCTAGATGCTGCGGTTCTTTTTATTGTCACACACCATCCCATTGTCCCATCACAATTTCTCTCTTTCTGTTACCCTATTACTCATACTCAAACACAATCCCCAATTACTCCTCTCCATTAGAATAAAATGTGTCAGCGGGCCGTATATTCAAACAAACCAAACGCTATTATGCAGCTAAAGACGTGATGACCCAGATACTTCAAAGACAGACAAAATGTGTGGAATGCATGTGGAATGCATGGAATGCATGTGATTTGGAAAAATTCTTGCAAAGCTAAGTTTTTGGAAGGGAGAATAGACACAAAAGCATTCATGTAGCTGTAGTGCTAGAAGATTTAGCATACACTAAAGGCACTAAAAGCTCTGTGCTATCACTTTAGCATACATTGTGTTGACAAACAGCAGGTTTCATACTAACACTTTTGCAAACGCTACATTTACAGACAGGACATTGCATGATCAATTGTGTGGAGTATGCTATGTTTAGAGAGAACACCATGCTAACAATTAACAGGTACAATAACTCCATGCTAATGTCTTTGTCCATACTACTTTGACAGACAAAAGACTGTGTGCTAACACTTTAGCATAAGCTGTTAGCTCAATGCTAACATTTTTTGAAAACACCACAGACAATATTTAGACAATACATAGACAATATATATGTTGACAGACAATAGACTCCATGCTAACAATGTAGCATATGCTATGAGACAGGATGCTCCATGCTACTACTTTGTTATGTGTAATGTTAAGATACAGTTAACTCCATGCTAATGTCTTTGCTGATACAACATTGACAGACAGTAGACTCCATGCTAACATTTTAGCATGCATGCTTTGAGAAACAGTGTACTCTATGCTAACATATTTAAAACACCACATGGATAGAAATTAGACACCATGCTAACTCTGTAACATATGCTTTGAGAGACCGTAAACTCCTGGTCGACAATTTAGCATATACTAAATTGACTGACTCTATAATCCAACATTTTAGCATACACTAGATTGAGACACAGTAGGCTCCATGCTGATGTCTGTGTCTGTACAACATTGACAGACAGCAGACTCTCTGCTAGCACTTTAGCAAGCTTTGAGAGACATTAAAAAAGAAAAACTGAAATATCCCAATTGAGCATCTCTGGAGAGACCTGAAAATGGCTGTCCACCAACGTTCACCATCCAACCTGACAGAACTGGAGAGGATCTGCAAGGAAGAATGGCAGAGGATCCCCAAATCCAGGTGTGAGAAACTTGTTGCATCATTCCCAAGAAGACTCATGGCTGTACTAGCTCAAAAGGGTGCTTCTACTCAATACTGAGCAAAGGGTCTGAATACTTATGACCATGTGATATTTCAGTTTTTCTTTTTTAATAAATTTGCAAAAATTTCTACATTTCTGTTTTTTTCTGTCAAGATGGGTTGCTGAGTGTACATTAATGCGAAAAAAAATGAACTTTTTCGATTTTAGCAAATGGCTGCAATGAAACAAAGGGTGAAAAATTTAAAGGGGTCTGAATACTTTCCGTACCCACTGTATCTGCACTCATTTTGTTTTGTTTTGCACAGGTTGCACATTATTGTTGTTTTGAAAAGATATGCAGTGTAAAACTCTTTATTGCCAAATATTTGAACTTGTTTTGTTTAGTTTTTCACAGGTTGCACTTTATTGTTATTATCTTGAAAAGATATTCAGTGCAAAACAGGTTAATTGCAGCCACAATACGCTATTTTTTGCCAAATATTAGTTATTTTTTGCACAGATAGAACTTTATTTGCATTGTTCTAACAAAGTGATTGCACATTTTATTTGTTTTTGTCTGATGGAGCAATCTGGTTTACTTGAAAGTGATGGCAATTTTCTTTATTCTATTATTTGAAAAAGCACAGATGGAGGACTCACAAAATGTTATTTCAATAAAAATTCAACCTGGACCATTTTGTTGGGGCGGTGGGGCATGAACATTTTTCTTCCTCCAAAGTGAGGCGTGACAGAAAAAGTTTGAGAACCACTGAGTTAACTCCATGCTAATGTCCTTGCCTGTAGAACATTGACAGACATAAGACTGCTTAGTGTTAGCATATATGCTAACACTAAGCATATATGCTTTGAGAGACAGTACACTCTATGCTAACATATTGAAAACACCACATTGACAGAAAATAAACACCATGCTAACTCTGTAGCATATGCTATAAGACACAGTGGGTTCCGTGCTGACACCTGATACTAAATTGACTGACCAACATTTTAGCATACACTATGTTGAGAGGCAGTAAGCCAAATGTATGCTAAATGTTTTTTATTTTCTATGTCATTGTAGGCTTGATGCTAACACCATGCTGAGTGAAAGTTTTAATTTACTCCCAATTTAGCTTCAGCATTCTCTTTTTCCTCATTTTTTTCATGCCGGGAGCTGAGTGAGGAGAGAGAAATCGGCTATGGGAGGAGGGGGAGCAAAGACCAACAACATGAAAACACTCCTGTTTGGACAAACAAGTATGCTACGGTGACGATAGTGACAGCAATAACAAAATGCGTTTGTCAGATCAGATGAAGCACAGTTGCGTCTTGAGTGTGAGCTTTTCCCATTTCACCCTGAACTATTAATACTTCTTCAAATGGAGTACTGTTTGCACCCAAACCAACATTCTTATACACACACAAATGCCAATTTTTTTTTTGTAAAATGGTGATCTCATGCATATTGCAGCTGGCCTCATGTGATCATAATGGAGCAAGTTGAAGTCCCCAAGCAGGCCATGTTTTCTACATTAGTGCTGTTCTTGAGCTTATGACAGTCAATGACGTGCATCGTGTGTGTGTGTGTGTGTGTGTGTGTGTGTGTGTGTGTGTGTGTGTGTGTGTGTGTGTGTGTGGATTGCATCAAATCATATCTATCCATCTTTCTATTTATGAATACATAATGCAATTCACATCCACACAAGGTTCCTCCTACACTGCTTCAAAGTATTTTAATGGCCAGCATGGCAAGATGAAAAATGACTTCTACATGTTAAACTTGTATACATGCAGGAGCAACCAGATGACAAACTCCAAAAAAAGGCCCATTTTCATCAGCATACATAAAAAAACAAAAACATTGAGATCCATATGTGCAGAATAATAAAGTGGCTTGTGTAAAATGTAAGACGAGAGCACACAGAATATACAGAGAGCAGGAGTGGGTAGAGCAGGGACGGACCGACTGTTTTCATTCAAACATCAGACCAACCAGTCATATTCAAGCAGTCACATCTGCGTCAGAGAAAAAAAAAAGAAAAGACCAGCACGTCCAAACAGTGGAGAACAATGACCCCTAGTTGTTGGAAGCAAAAGTGTCATGTCGAGTTATCAATTTATTGAACATTATCAACACTTTTTTCTCACACTGACTCATGGTCTACTCCCTATCATGAGAATTCTCTTTTGTATTCCTCCAATGAGGATGTACTCGTGTTATATCAGATGAATTTGAGCATATGTTTTATTTATTTAACTGAATAATTTGGTCCCAGGGTAAAATTAAATCTCCTGGAATGCAAGAAAAAAAAGCAGGCATGTCACATTTACAAAATATCTTGATTAGAATATCTATGACTTGAAGAATGTTTTTTGGGGGGGATTGCAATGAGTTTTGACATCCGTCTTTAATTATTTGTGAATGGTCATCACATCACACATAATGCAAGCTGTAGGATTTGATATCCACAAATTTAATACTCATTTTAGACAATTTGTAAAAGATTATTATATGATAAAAAATATGAAGTCAGCATATAACCTATACTGTAATGACATGAGTGACGTGTCCTTTCACCAAACTTTCAAAGACTGGATCTCTGCAGAGATGGAGAGATACTGCCCCCTGTTTTCCGTAGAGCGGAAATACCCCTTAAGAGTTTGTACTTTAAAGACTACTATGAGTCATATATTTGATACCATGTTAGTGCTATATGAGGATTTTGTTTTCAAGATTATCAAAAAATATAAATAAAAATAATATGTAATATTTGGTGAAACAAAAATGTGGATTTCAATTGACATTATTATTATTATTATATTCCTTTATTGATCCCCATGGGGGAAATTCAAGTGTTGCAGCAGCTCAACTACACAGACACAGACAATAAATACACATACTATACAACTACACAGACAATAAATACACATACTATACAACTACACAGACAATAAATACACATACTATACAACTACAGACACAGACAATAAATACACATACTATACAACTACACAGACACAGACAATAAATACACATACTATACTATACAACTACACATACTATACAACTACACAGACAATAAATACACATACTATACAACTACAAATAAATACACATACTATACAACTACAGACAATAAATACACATACTATACAACTACACAGACAATAAATACACATACTATACAACTACACAGACAATAAATACACATACTATACAACTACACAGACAATAAAACTAAATACACAGACAATAAATACAATACAACTACACAGACACAGACAATAAATACACATACTATACAACTACACAGACACAGACAATAAATACACATACTATACAACTACACAGACAATAAATACACATACTATACAACTACACAGACACAGACAATAAATACACATACTATACAACAAAATAAAGATAGACATTTTTGCCCAATATGTTGTTGGGCAGACTTGGTGATTATTTGTGCCTTTCTATATTTCATATTACAAGCTGTGTATCTCTTGACTTATTGTTGTCAACGGTTGCTTAAGTCCCAGTGGCAAACCCCAACAATTCCGTTGTAAATTGGATTTCAAAAGTTCGCTACTTCCAATTACACACGATATCAAAACACTGCTCCAGGTGAGGCTCGAACTCACAACCTCGGCATTGCTCTACAATGTACTGTCATATAAGTACCGCGCGCTAACCGATTGCGCCACTGGAGCTCACTGTGTCCACTCCGCAGTTGGGTTTTTAAGCACACATCAGCGTCATCTGTCAGTATACATATTGCATTGTATTCGTTTACTTCTTAAACGCTGTGTGCAAAACCTTCACACACAAACGTTTATGCTTACGTTAGTGTGAAATGATTGATGTGTCACACGAAAACATGTCCCCTGGGTTTCCGAGCAGAAAGTAAATTATACGAGCAGTGCCATAATGATACCAAATTTCAATTTACGCCTAAATAATTCAATTCAATTCAATTCAGTTTATTTTGTATAGCCCAGAATCACAAATTACAAATTTGCCTCAGAGGGCTTTACAATCTGTGCACATGTGACATCCTCTGTCCTTCCCTCACATCAGTCACAGGAAAAACTCCCCTAAAAACCCCTTTAACAGGGAGAAAAAAGGAAAAACCTCTTTAAGAACGACAGAGGAGGGATCCTTCTCCCAGGATGGACAGAATGCAATAGATGTCATGTGTACAGAATGAACAGCATAACAATAAGTCAGTATGTACGGTCGTTTTTTCCTTCAACGGTCATCCCCACTGTGGTAGTCCCGATCTTAAACATACGTAACATTACATGTCTGTGGTTGTGCGTTCAATATAAAGCAAGTCTTCAGAGAGTAGGATGGGTCAAGGATATCGAGGACACTCAGTCTTCAATATATCTATATCTTCAATATATCTATCATACTACCCCAAAGTTTTAACAATCATGACTTCTCACAATGTAGCAAAGTGTCAAAAGTTTTAATTATTAATTCAAATTTGTATACTCTTCTCTCATCATCTCATCTCACATCTTCTAACATCTCATCATGTCTTCTCAGCTGCTCACAACGCTTCATCTCATCTTCTCACATCTAATCATATCATCATCTTCTCACAACTCAGTATGTAATCTTATCTTCTCACATATTGTCATCTCACCTTCTAAACACATCTTTCATCGTCATCTCATCTTCTCACATCTCGTCATCTCATCTTCTCACATCTCATCATCTCATCTTCCCACATCTCGTCATCTCATCTTCTCACATCTCGTCATCTTCTTCACATCTCGTCATGTCATCTTCTCACATCTCGTCATCTCATCTTCTCACATCTCGTCATGTCATCTTCTCACATCTCGTCATCTCATCTTCTCACATCTCCTCACCTTATCTCATCTTCTCACATCTCGTCATGTCATCTTCTCACATCTCCTCATCTCATCTTCTCACATCTAATCACATCATCTCATCTGCTCCCATCTCATCTTCTCCCATCCTATCATCTCTTATCTTATCCCATCTCATTATTTCATCTCATCTTCTCACCTCTCGTCATCTCATCTTCTAACATCTTATTATGTCATCTCATCTTCTCAAACCTCTTCATCACTCATCTTCTATAATCTAACATTATCATATCTATACCTGTTTCTTCTCATCTTCCCTCATCTCATCTCATCTTTGTTCATTTCAGTTCATTTTAATCTAATTTATGTGCGTTCAATTTACCACACTAGACCGACTCAACATTGATGATGAGTGACTTAAAAAGAGCAACAGGTGAAGGCTCTCTTGGCTCTCTGAGAAAGAAAACGCTAATTTACCTAACCAAATATTTTTGCTGACAATTCAACATCCAACAATGCAACACACACAGAGTCAGCCCGGCTCACCCATGAGCGAAGAGTCCGACCTTTGTCTGCTCGATAACTTTATGGTCATTGATTCCCGTACAGCGGCGCAGTCCCAAGCCCTGAAGGTGTGTTTGCTAGAATCACTGGACTCTGATCTAAAGGTCCGCCATTCATCGAACTGTTTTATTAGAGTACACACAGAACAAACACACAGGACGCAGCAGTGGCACCATGTTAGGACTGACATCTGCTCCAAGAGACACTTTATGGCTGCACTGTACACTGTGCATGTGTGAAACTGTACCGGTACAGCTCAGCTTCCATATTTAGATAGTGTGTGTTTATATGTGTGCTGGCAGCTTCACGTGTTGGTGCTTAGTGAGTTAATTCTAGTTACTCATTTATTTTTATTGCAGATGAAAAAGCAGTTTAACAGTTGAACTTGCAGTAATAAAAGTTACCTTAAAAAATGTATTTGGTAAAGTAAATAATCAAAATGTACGGACAATATTTACAATGAATAATAACCAATGAGAAACAAATTGTATTATTATATAATAATAATGAAAAATATGAATCAAATATTGCATTTATCTTATCAATCCATTAAATCACACAAACCTGACATTTAATGTGACAAATGCATTGAAATTAAGGCTCTACCTCTACAAAGGCACACAGTATCTCAACATCCAAACATGCAACTTGAACATATCACTCAAGAAACTTTTGAATTAGCTGAGTCTCGAATTTGTTTTAATAATAAAAAGAGATTTGAGGGACTGACAAATTTAAATATTTCACATGACAAACAATCTACTTAAATCTGAAATATTATAAACAAATATTTATCACAACTGCTGGTAGGTTGGGAACCAACATTTTTCTATCATCTATTAATAGTTTGAGAATATTTTGGGCAGCTTCCCCGAAACACCCGGCCGCTGCAGTCCACTGATAACCCTTCGCCTTCGCCTTCACACATCTCACATATTCTATGTCTACTGTACTGCTCAAAAGAAACTATTCACGTAGCCACAGCCTCCCAATGGGAGATCAATACTGCACACAGAGGGTTTTGTGTTCTTCAGGTGGGTCCAGGTTTTAGATTCCCAGGTCTCTCCTTTTGGTTCATGACCTCAGCCTGTGACAGAGGCATCGCTGTGATAACAGGGAGCCGCTTAATGTTTAGCCCAAGATCCACACACTCACACACACACACACACACACACAGAACACACACAGGGAAGCAGAAGGATTACAAAGGCACAGGGATCCATATTCTGACCAGGGGATGGAGGCAAGAAAGCTAAACGTGAGGAGAACGCAAGGTAGTAATGACCAAGGTGAGAATTATTACCGTGTTTAATTTATTATGTTAAGTTATAGTGAAAGGGCCACACTTTGAGGGTTAATATGTCGTCTGTTGCCGTTGCATCCTAATCTCGGTCTAAAGTCCGCCAAGTGATGGAGTTTGATTCAATTCTATTATGAGACTATTGTTTGACTATTTTTAGGAGAAATGGTTTACTGTCAGGGACGGTCAGCCAGTGGATTTGTTATTGGTAAATTGTACTTTGTTGTAGTGCAGAGAGACAACTTGTTGAAGATTCTCCAAGCCTTTAACTGGGCTAAACTGGGCTATAAGCCTGTTAATCCACAATGGAGCATGTGCACTGCGCTGTGTGTTGGTTGGAACATGACTGCACATACTCACTGAAGGCCCGTATTATAATGTTGAGAAGAAAATCTAGAATAAAGGGGAGCAAGTTTAACATACATTAACATATTTTGTTCTAACATTTCAATGAAACCTTTAAAAAAAAAAAATGGGATCATAGAAATACTGTGTTTTCTCAATAAAGAGAGTGGTATAAGAGCTATGGCTCCACCCATTTAAAAGCAATACAAAAAAAAACATTAAAAATGAATTGTTTAGACTGGAGAATTCCGTGATTAACTTTGTCAATAATACAACTCTCAGTGAGCAAGGGTAACAATAGGGGGTAACGTTTTTATAAGAAAATACATCTCAGTATTGTAATTGTTGCAGTAATTCATAAAGCACAGGATGTCAAGCTGCTATCGCTCCAAAAATAACTGACAGTTTTTTAAATACAGGGACCAACAACAGGCAAGAGCTACTGTAAATCAGTCATTAATGTTAATGTGAATCTATGTCATTACATCACTGTTAGCACAAAAGTAAAACAGCGCCATAGTTTGAATTATGATCAGCTGAGAAACATGCACCCTTTATTAATGTATCATTTATTAGATTTAAATGGTCAACAAATGTACTGACGGCAACACCTGTCAATGAGGCAATTTAGCATTTCCTGTATAGACAATACATACGTATCTACATAGTAGATGTAACTTAAGAAGTTTACTTGTTATTACAACTTAAAGGAGTAGTTGAACATTTTGGGACGTATGCTTATTCATTTTCTTGTCATTAGTTAGATGAGAAGATTGGCGCCACTCTCAAGTTTGTGCAGTAAATTTGTAGCTGGAGCCAGCAGCGGGTTAGCTTAGCATAGCATAACGATTGGCTCTGACTGGCTCTGTCCAAAGGTAAACGACCTCTCAGCTCTTTTAAAGGAATACTCCACCCTTTAAATGATCATTTGTCTATCACTCACACAGCGAAGAGAATAGAAAATAGATAATTCTTAGCTGCAAAACTATATCAGGACCTCTGTTTACAAACTCCAAAGTCCAAGTCTCATTTATCTGCTCACTACTTCCCGAACACATCTATCTTCACTGAAAAGTATTGCATGGACGAGTAGCGTGCCTGTGCAGCGTGTGACTATGTGGAAGAACAAAGTGTTCTTCAAGAACTCATGGTAACGTGTGGTGCGTAATTGATATACAAATGGTCATTTTGGTGGTGAAGTTTTTCTTTAAAGCTCACTAATTACATGTCTGATATGTAATATACTACTGATTGTAAGTCGCTTTGGATAAAAGCGTCTGCTAAATGACTGTAATGTAATGTAATGTAATGTCTCATGTGTTTAACAAGTATAAAAATGTAGAATAAAAATGACAATTTGTGGGTTTATGGGTTTTGTGTGTCAAACACAATTTTTTTGCAGGGTATTTTTTGAAGTGTTGTAGTTTCAGTGAGGTTGTTATGGATTCATTGTTTTACCTTATAATATTTAAAAACGTAAAGAACCTTTGCTAACTTTATCTAGAAGCTTGTAATTGTACCATCACATGTTTGTTTTTGTGAACATCCCTTTTGCAACATTTTGGAAATTTTGGTGCGAAAACGTTGTGTAAATAACAGCTTCCTTAAAACAGGGCCTGGTGTTGATGACGAAGCCCCAGCGGCACCGAGTCGTCCTCTCACTGCCGTAGCTCGTCTCTACGTGTACGCACTGCATGGCTGCCTCTGTGAGGTGGCCTTCACCGCCGTGTGGGACTGGTGCAGAACCCAGGACAGGAGGCTGGCGGGCCACAGCAGCCTGTGGGCGCTGCCCATGTACGCCATCGCCATCTACCTCATTGAGATCCTGAGAGCCCGTCTGCTGGCTCGCCGTCTCCCGCTGCCGGCGCGTCTGGCGGCCTACACCGCGTTCATCTACCTGTGGGAGTTCAGCTGGGGGTGGGGCTGAGTTTGCTGGGGGCCTGTCCCTGGGACTATTCAGGTCACAGCTACAACCTGGGAGGACTGGTGACTCTGGAGTACGCACTGCCCTGGACTGTGGCAGGATTCATAGCTGAGCAGCATGTGATCGTGAACACTCTGAGGATAAGACTGCACAACTGAACTGGTAGCAGTCTGGAAAACTGGGCTTCCAAAAGCAACTACAAAGCATTTATGGACATTGTTTTGGACATTTTGATGTTTAAAAAGTTGGTGCACATGTTGCATATCCCTCAGTTGTGCCAGTAAATATGACACATTTTTCAACTCAATCTGTGAGTGTTTTTTTTCCTTGCAGACTAAATAAGACAGAACCATTGAATGCTAGGAAAACTCTAAAGTTATAGTATGGCCTGTTGGGGAAATAAGCTAATAAGCTTTTTTGCTAGGAGTTAGATATTAGTAATATGGACACTGTTTTCATATCTGTACATTTAAACGAAGCAGCCAGGAGACGCTTAGCTTAGATTTGCTCATAGACTTGAAAAGGAGAGAAAGAGCTAGCTTAGACAAAACCACAGTGCTAAAAACAGCAAGTTGTGGTTTTGCCATAAACTGTATATAAGAAGTGGACGTAGTAGTCTTGACGTCACCCATTGGTTTGTGGACTGCCGTTATGAAGCCTTGAGTTCAGCTTTATGTCCATGCCATCTTGACAATTTTTAACCGGTGAATTCGGAGGAGTTTACGTCTCTGGTAGCGGCAGAAATCTGTCAATCACAGTAAGCCCTCCCTAAATTATACCCTACTTTATGGTCTATTTTACTCTAAATGTGACCATAATTTACTAAATGAACATCATGCTTTATTGAAGAAGACTTGAAACTAGTGATTGAGACCATAAACTCATGATTAAAATGTTTACTGAGGTAAAAAATCAAGTTAGAAGTAGAGTCATTTTCTCATAGACTTCTAAACAATCTGACTTCTTTTTGCAACTGGAGGAGACGCCCCCTGCTGGTCAGTAAAGATAATGCAAGTTTAAGGCACTTTCGCATTGGCTCCACTCTGCAGAACCGGAGGTTGCAGCCTGAGTGTTACGTGAGTTTTGTGCTGGACTATAACTCAGCCAGGCGTAACGAATTCTTGGAGTGAGGCTTGATGGCTGTCACTGCGCTCGTCTGCTAGTTGCCAATAAATTGTTCAAGCATGGAACACCCCGTAAAAACACAAATTGTAATTTTACATTTGTGTTTTGGAATTAATGAGATACATGGCACACGTGGGTTAGATATAAAGTTTGACCATTTTTTTTACGATAAGCTAAGCTTATCACCTCCTGAGTCAAATGAAATGGACTTTCTCCTCTAAATCGCAGAAAGAAAGTGAATAAGTGTATATCCGAATATACTATTGCTTAAAACATGACATTGTTTGAATTTGGATTGTATAGTCACTGAACGCAAAACTAAATACTTAGAATCGGTCTCCTATAAATGTTAAGATACTGAAATACAAACTATGGGCCAAAGTTAATGGCAAAGGACCAGTGTTCAGGGTTCTACTTCACTACTAGATGGAACTAAATCCACACACTGCTCCTTTAATAGCTGACATGTGAATAGTTTAAACTCCAAAACTAGAGTTATATCTGTGAGTGAACAAGCATTTCTCCATTCTGCACTTATCAAATCTAGATAACAGTCGCTGACAATTTGCCACTTGATAATCTGTTCTGTGTGCAACGTGGTAAGTCCTGTAAATGGTCTGAGAGTGATAATTTTGTTCGCTTAAATCATGAATTCACTTAAAAACAAAATCAATTATTATTCCAACATTTAATAAGCTCTTTAGTGATCATTGGTACATTAGTTACTTTTCTGTAAATATACAAACAATATACAACAATTTCATATTTCAGTGGAAAAAGACGTCCAAGTGCGTCTCACAGACTAAAATCATGTCCAGTCATAGACCATCAGAAATACATGGTATTGATTGGATGAGAACCTGTCAAGATGAACTTGGCATGTAACACATGGATATCATTTGACAACATGGTGATTGTTTGTAAGAACCTATTGAAGCCTTAACCCATCCTTTCAGGTTCTTATACTGGGACTGTAACTGTGGCGCATGGGCTACATTTTTAGGAGGTTAATAATAGTGACAGAGATTTTCTCCTTTTACTTCAGCGCATCCTCATACAACAGCTCATATGGTATCTTACGGAAAAGTTACTCCTCATTTTTTGTGCGATTTCCAACGGAAATCCAGTGCAACACATGGCAATTTCTGTAATATGCATACAGTCTTATCAAAATAAACAGAGGAAACAACTAAGGTAGGTTAAGGCAACAAAATTACTTAGGTTTCCTAAAAGATCGTGAAGAAAGAATGGTTTAGAAAAAAGATTGTGAAATACTTAGTAAGGTATTACTTTGGCTTGTAAAAGATAGTGAAATACTATCATGAAGTACTTAGTTAGGTTTAAGAAGAGATCTTGGTTTGGGTAAAATAACTACAGAAGTGGCATTACTTATGTAAGAAGTCACGTGACAAATAAATCAAAGATGACTTCACGTTTCACGCGACATACGGAAGACGGTCTCCTGGGTTTTTGCGGCCATTATACATTGTGGTTTATGATAAAGTGTTTTCATTCAAATTTATTTCGTGGGATATCTAGGAATTACAGCGCATTGACTTTCATAGGCATAGCTACTAATGTTGTATTAGAACAGCCTGACTTGATCAGTTCCAGAGAAAATCTACATAAGGTATCAGTTTATGGGGCAGTTGGACTGGAAGGGCAATTTACAATTTAATTTTCAGTTTTTTTCAATTTGAATAGATCATAGTGTTTATTAATACTAAAATAGGTACAAAGCATTAGGCTTTTAACTAAAATAAGTGCTGTTAATTTACTATACTTCCTGTATGTACTATTGAGCTCTTCTCCACGCATACACAGAATACTATGTAATGTGTGCGTGACTCTGCATGTGATGTTCAGGGTCTCTTCCGCTCAGGGTTTTGGACCACAAACAGGGCAACAGTCCCCTCATCTCTCTGCCACTGGTACCTACAGAAGAAGGAACAATATGTGAGGTTATTACTGCCAAATCAGCACTTTTAAAACCACATCTGAATGTACAGGAAGCCAAATTACAGAATTGACTTACTGGCTCTGTTCAGGAACGAGTAGACTGTCTCCTGCAGAAAGACTGAACTCCTGCTCGTTCACAGTAACTCTGGAGGACCCCTCCTGAGAGACGAGGGGAGACGACGATGAGATAAAGACAAGGACAGATCAGGACTGGTTGGACGTATGATGCTACAGAAAGGAAAAGCACATTTAGTGAACTTACCATTTGCCAGATCCACACGTCGCTTTGCCGCACTGCCGTCTCCGTCAGCCCGGGTCCAAACACCATCACCTGTCATGATGCACAGAGCATCACCATCAACATCTGCAGCTTGTTAATTAACAATCAAATCCAGTCACTTGTTTTTATCTATAATGCCATACTGAACACCAAATAACTTTTTTTCAAACATGTTTCCAGGTCAACAGGTCATGATTAAATAATTAAAACTCTGCCATTCTTTTTCTATTGGCAGTAATATTTAGATATATAAATATATAGTACTTTCAAAATATAAACATGTTCTCCACTAAATCTTATTTTTATTTAACCCAAAAAATATTAAATATCGAAGCAAATGTTCCATGTTACAATAACTTTAATTGCTGTGTATTCTATACACATGGTATCTAGTCCATGTCTCTTTTGGTGCTCTTCCTGACGTTTCTCCCTTTATATCCTTGTTTAAAACGAGGCTATTGCGTGAATGCCAGGACACAACCTTAAGCTATGGGGTAGGAGAAATGCAAAGTTTTACTTGGAGCTGCCATGTTGGAGGGTTACAATAGATAGCATTAGAAATAACAGGGATGGTGTCTGCCCAGGTGCTATTTAGGTACGCTTGAATGGATGGCAACAGAACTTTATCAAATATAAAGCATCTGTTTATGGTCTTTTCATTAAAGAGCTTTTCAATAATTGCAGAATTATAATTTTCGCCATTACAGTAGGCTACTATGTCACTCTTCGGAAGTCCAAATATGGTCCACTGGTTGCCAAAAACCAAGATGGCGACGGCCAAAATTCCGAACTGGAGGCTTTAAAACCGTGGTCAACAAACCAACAGGTGAGGTAAGGAAGAATATGTCCACTTCTTATCTACAGTTTATGGTGCAGACCGGATTTTACTGTGCATGTGTTATACCCTAATTATATGACGAATCTCCTCTTTAAACCTTGGTTGGTAAAATAGAGAGTAGTTCCTATCAGAATCAAGGATTTAAGGATTGGAGGGCAATGTTGTACATATTTAGAAAGCCCCTTGAGGGAAATGTGGGATTTGGGGCATCATTGATAAAACTACAACAGCTTTGCCTGAATAAAATAGTCTAAATTAGCAAAAACTACTATATAAATCAGCATCTATCTGATAAATAGTTTACTTTTTTTTTTTTGAGCCAGATGCTCAGTATTAAATAATTCTAATACACATTTTATTTAATAAAACAAGAAGCTGAAACTGTGAAACCTTTACCAAAAGCCATGTGATGATGTGATTCGCAGTACCTCTGTCTCAAACTGAGCTCCGAACATGTCGATGGGACTGCCACTGGACAGGGACGGCCTCTGCCTGTCCAACCAGTCCCTGAACGAGAAAGGGGACATCACGTTCATGGTGTTCAGCTGGAACGGGGGGATCTACAAAGACTTCACCTGCTCACCCAAAGACAAGCACAAAGACACCAGTTCAAAACTGACAGAGATCAGACTCCAGATTAGACATTTATTACAGGAATCACAAGAAATGTCTCACTTGGATCAGGCTTTCCTGTTTTGGCCTGCTTTGATGCCATGAACCTGCAACGACAAACTGCCATAAAAACAGATAACCTGATCTGATCGAGAATGTTTGTAAGTGAGTAGAAGGGAAGATGTCTTACTCTTTGATTATTGGCACCAGCTGGGTTCCCAGATTCTGACAGTAAAACCATTTCTCGTACAGGATGTTGGTGGTGTTGTCCACATAGTACCTGAAGGCACCAGCACACACTCATGTTATTGTAGATCTTAAATATATACAGCGGGTAAAATAAGTATTGAACACGTCACCATTTTTCTCAGTAAATATATTTCTAAAGGTGCTATTGACATGAAATTTTCACCAGATGTCGGTAACAACCCAAGTAATCCATACATACAAAGAAAACCAAACAAATAATTCAGAAATTAAGTTATGTGTAATAAAATGGAATGACACAGGGAAAAAGTATTGAACACATGAAGAAAGGGAGGTGCAAAAAGACATGGAAAGCCAAGACACCAGCTGAAATCTATCAGTAATTAGAAAGCAATCCTGCCCCTTGTCAGTGCAAATGAATATCAGCTGGTTCAGTCCCAACTGATGGCCTATAAAAAGGTGTCTCATTACCAAGGTGTCACACAAGAAACATCTCATGATGGGTAAAAGCAAAGAGCTCTCTCAAGACCTTCGCAACCTTATTGTTGCAAAACATACTGATGGCATTGGTTACAGAAGGATTTCTAAACTTCTGAATGTTCCAGTGAGCACTGTTGGGGCCATAATCCGGAAGTGGAAAGAACATCCTTTCACCATAAACCGGCCACAACCAGGTGCTCCTCGCAAGATTTCTGACAGAAGAGTGAAAATAATTATCAGAAGAGTTGTCCAAGAGCCAAGGACCACTTGTGGAGAGCTTCAGAAAGACCTGGAATTAGCAGGTACAATTGTTTCAAAGAAAACAATAAGTAATGCACTCAACCGCCGTGGCCTGTATGCACGCTCACCACGCAAGACTCCATTGCTGAAGAAAAAGCATGTTGAAGCTCGTTTAAAGTTTGCTGCACAACATTTAGACAAGCCTGTGAAATACTGGGAGAATATAGTCTGGTCAGATGAGACCAAAATTGAACTCTTTGGATGCCATAATACACACCATGTTTGGAGGTCAAATGGCACTGCTGTTTTTCAGCATACGGCACTGGCAAACTTCATATAATTGAAGGAAGGATAAAAATCTGCTGCCATCTACCAGGATGATGAAGATGAAACGAGGGTGGACATTTCAGCAAGACAATGATCCCAAACACACAGCCAAGGAAACTCTCAATTGGTTTCAGAGAAAGAAAATAAAGCTGCTAGAATGGCCCAGCCAATCACCTGACTTGAATCCAATAGAAAATCTATGGAAAGAACTAAAGATCAAAGTTCATAGAAGAGGCCCACGGAATCTTCAAGATTTGAAGACTGTTTGTGTGGAAGAATGGGCCAAAATCACACCTGAGCAATGCATGCGACTAGTTTCTCCATACAGGAGGCGTCTTGAAGCTGTCATTACCAACAAAGGCTTTTGTACGAAGTATTAAATAAATTTCAGTAAGCGTGTTCAATACTTTTTCCCTGTGTCATTTCATTTTATTACACATAACTTAATTTCTGAACTCATTTGTTTGGTTTTCTTTGTATGTATGGATTACTTGGGTTGTTACCGACATCTGGTGAAAATTTCATGTCAATAGCACCTTTAGAAATATACTTACTGAGAAAAATGGTGACGTGTTCAATACTTGTTTTACCCGCTGTATATATAAATATATATATATATATATATATATATATATATATATGTTTGTTACTTTCTCACTGAATGCTATGGTTTATTTGGACACAGTGAGATTATTTGCATTGCACGTCCCAGTTTAGTGAACGACTTTTGTCCACTGATTTAATGCATTTCTGACAACTTTGTCCTATACAATGTCATAATATTGCCATTGAAGGTAAAAACAATCACGGAGTTGGAGGAGGAATTAATTTAGTAAAATTAAAATCGTAAATTTACGAGAGAAAGATCTAGGATATTCACTGAGATTATAAAGTCATACATTTGCGAAAAACAAACTCAGTTATTCTTTGAGATTAAAGTGCAGAATTTACAAGAAATAAAATCTGGTATTCTTATAAATTTAAGTGGTAAATTTACACAGAAAAGCCTCAGATAGTCTTTGAATTTAAAGTGATACATTTCCAAGAAGTAACTCAAGATATTCTTAAATATGTAGGTGGTAAATTTACAAGAAGGAAATAAAATTGTATTTCCTTTAATTGAAAATTGGTTCATTTGTCAGTTTTTTTTATTATTAGTCCTCTATCCACTGCTATCATCTGCTAAAAAAGATGTGAGAAGAGAAGAGAGAAGACGAGAAGGAGATCTAGTTAACCTCAGGCAGTCGGTCTCGGTCAGCAGCCGTCTCCTCTCCACCACCAGTCCCACAGTGTTGGCCTGTCTCTGGGGGGAGTGGGGGATCCGAGCCGGCAGCAGGAACATCTGAACGAGGAAGAAAAGAATGGAATGCAGATTGTCGGAGCAAAACAGTGTGGATGAGGCAAAGTTCATCACACCCGTTATACTGATGAAGGTGCACTGCAGCAGTGTAAATGTGAAATCCTGATTCATTAGGAGCTTACCTCTCCCTCCTTGATGTGCACGTCCTTGTGTTTCCCATTTTCAATCACCTTCAGACACATGTCCCCCTTCACCTGGTAGAACAGCTATAAAGGAAGAAAAAATATCATTACATTAAAGGTTTTACACACAGAACGTCTTGGAAAGTATCACTGCATATGTGAAAAATAAGTTATATAGAGCCTTTTTATGACTCCAGGGGATTAGACTGTATATTAGAGGTGGACCTAAGTCCCTGTGATGTCACCCATTGTTTTGTGGACTACGGTTCTGAGGCCTCGAGTCTGGCATTTTGGCCATCACCATCCTGATTTTTAGGCGACGCCATCTTGAAAGGGTGGAGCAAAGGACGGTGGAACGCTAAATAAGACCTTTTTAGATGACCAAAATGTTACATTTAACTTTCAAGAACAGAAAACACACTGTAAAAGGGTCAATATTATATATTTTTGCTGCTTGATTACATCATTTCATTATCAGACATTATTACATAAATATCTAGGATGGTGCAGAAAAGTCTAAAAATGTAACCCACGTGTCAACAAAGGATGCTAACAACAATAGTGAGTGGTGGAGTTTGCCCTGTTTGTTGGGAAAGACCAGTATCAAATATTTGATTGGACATTTGATTGGACCACTAAAAAGTGGGCGGGCTTAGAGACTGTTGGCTCCACACACACCTCTCTAGTTGCTTCCTCTCTAGTTGCTAAAAGACGCAGATTTATTGATGAAAGGACAATATTATTGGTTGTAATTCATCAGTACTAGCTGACTTAAGCCCACTTCATACTTTGTTTAAAATGAACAATCTACTTTTTGTAATTCTGTCTGCACATATTACTAAATAATGGTTTAGAAAGGTTTTTTAGATTTCATCTGGACTTAACCTGTGAGGTTGAGCTATGAATGTAAAGCAGATAAATGGAGAACTGAAGGTTAAAATGAAATCCTCACTGACAGAAGAAATGAGTACTTCTCTCTCACCTCCTCCCCTTCCTCTAAATGATAATCCTTCCTGGTGTTGGGACCTCCGACAAACATGATGTTCAACTGGGAAAAGTGCCTGTGAGACAGGTGTTGAACACAATTTGGTACATTGACACTTTTTCAAATCTGAGTTTTAAAGTTGTGAAACACTGATTCAAGAAAGAGCAACAATGTTGCTAATATGAAAAGTGAAACCACTCACATGAGCTTGTTGCACACTGGTGGCAGGAAAGCATTCTCGTTAGCTGCAATCCAGTTCTCCACATTCACAAGAGGTGAGTCGCTCATTTTTCCAAACTGACTGTGTTAAACCTCTTTGACTCTGCTGCTCCGAGCAGTTTAAACAAAGTTACTACACTGAAAGTCAAAAATGCAGAAGTGCATGTAGGGTTGAAGGGGGAGAAGTTCAGCTCACCAGAACAGGTGAAAGGTTGCTTGCACAGTCATAATAGGTAACATAGTGTTGTCCTGATGTGACTCTGCAGACAGATTGGAATCTGTTGCAACACTGAGGTTCAGGCTGGCAACAAGTTTTTCCTGGACAAGTCAATGCACAGTAATGTCAGAACTTCATGCAACATAAAAGCACAGAAACAATGTTTGAAATAGCTTTAGAATAGCAACACATTGGGGGTTCAAAAGTTTATAAAGCAGTTTTTGTCTTAGCCTAATATAAATCTTTCCGTGTAAATTTATAGAGCACAACAAAGTTCTAACTACCTTTTATGAGATATTGAGTTTATTATTATATTAAATTGTATATAAACCAAATAAATCCAAACAAAATGTCCCACAAATACAGAACATCTGATTAAGAAAATAAGTTGATTTAACTACACCAGGGTATTCCCAGAAGCAGAAATCAACAGTATTTCCTGGTTATTGTCAATTTAGACGACGTAAAAGTGAGTTAAGGTATCCAAATATATGATTTAAAGAAGTTATGATTCCATTAAAAGATACATTATCATATTGATCATTTGTCATTGCTACACTGAAGTCGTTCATAGTTGATGAGAACTATTTGTTTGAGCTCATTTTCCACCAGGTGTAGTGATGATTCAAACTGACCACTAGATGGAGCTGTTGGCCATGGTTGATCATATAAAAGCTTTGGGACATTTCACAACAGTTTGTTGTCATATATATAAACCTGTGATTAACAGCATATGGCTGCAAGCAATAACAACAGTGTTATCTACACCTATAGTGATTTACACAGTGCAGTGGCTTTTCATCATCACAGCACTCCCTGATACTACATTACATTACATTACATTACAGTCATTTAGCAGACGCTTTTATCCAAAGCGACTTACAATAAGTGTATTCAACATAGGTATTCAAGAGAACTACTAGTCACCAGAAGTCATAAGTGCATCTCCTTTCTTAAACAAGCATCTCAAAGCATAAGCCAGAGCAAAAGTATAGTGCAGAGGCAGATTACTACGAAAACAATAATTGCAACAGACTAATACGAATATAGTAAGTGCTACAAACTACTACGAATAGGATAAGTGCAGTAAACAAATACAAATTCAATAAGTGCAGCGAACTGATACAAATACAGTAAGTGCAGCAACTAATACGAATACAATAAGTGCTACGAGGAAGGCTCAGGGTAGTACTTCCTGAAGAGGTGAGTTTTCAGCCTGCGCCTAAAGATGGGCAGCGACTCTGCTGTCCTGACGTCGGTGGGGAGTTCATTCCACCACTGAGGGGCCAGGACTCATGTGTGTGTCATTTGAAAATATGGCTGTGTGTACCAAATGAAAACACAAGTTCCATTTTGTGAACAGTTAAGAGATTTGATGGCAAAGAGTCATCTTGCAAAGGGAGTGTCAGGTTTAGCATTTTGTGTGTGAGGTTTTCAGTTTTGTGTGTGCAGTTTTGAGAAAGCCGTTATTGTTTTGAGAAACGTGTGTTAACAATTGTGAAAAACTGTAAAAGGGACATTTTGTTTGGATTTATTTGGTTTATATACAATTTAATATAATAATAAACTCAATATCTCATAAAAGGTAGTTAGAACTTTGTTGTGCTCTATAAATTTACACGGAAAGATTTATATTAGGCTAAGACAAAAACTGCTTTATAAACTTTTGAACCCCCAATGCGTTGCTATTCTAAAGCTATTTCAAACATTGTTTCTGTGCTTTTATGTTGCATGAAGTTCTGGCATTACTGTGCATTGACTTGTCCAGGAAAAACTTGTTGCCAGCCTGAACCTCAGTGTTGCAACAGATTCCAATCGGTCTGCAGAGTCACATCAGGACAACACTATGTTACCTATTATGACTGTGCAAGCAACCTTTCACCTGTTCTGGTGAGCTGAACTCCTCCCCTTCAACCCTACATGCACTTCTGCATTCTGGACTTTCAGTGTAGTAACTTTGTTTAAACTGCTCGGAGCAGCAGAGTCAAAGAGGTTTAACACAGTCAGTTTGGAAAAATGAGCGACTCACCTCTTGTGAATGTGGAGAACTGGATTGCAGCTAACGAGAATGCTTTCCTGCCACCGGTGTGCAACAAGCTCATGTGAGTGGTTTCACTTTTCATATTAGCAACATTGTTGCTCTTTCTTGAATCAGTGTTTCACAACTTTAAAACTCAGATTTGAAAAAGTGTCAATGTACCAAATTGTGTTCAACACCTGTCTCACAGGCACTTTTCCCAGTTGATCATCATGTTTGTCGGAGGTCCCAACACCAGGAAGGATTATCATTTAGAGGAAGGGGAGGAGGTGAGAGAGAAGTACTCATTTCTTCTGTCAGTGATGATTTCATTTTAACCTTCAGTTCTCCATTTATCTGCTTTACATTCATAGCTCAACCTCACAGGTTAAGTCCAGATGAAATGTAAAAAAAATTTCTAAACCATTATTTAGTAATATGTGCAGACAGAATTACAAAAAGTAGATTGTTCATTTTAAACAAAGTATGAAGTGCGCTTAAGTCAGCTAGTACTGATGAATTACAACCAATAATATTGTCCTTTCATCAATAAATCTGCATCTTTTAGCAACTAGAGAGGAAGCAACAAGAGAGGTGTGTGTGGAGCCAACAGTCTCTAAGCCCGCCCACTTTTTAGTGGTCCAATCAAATGTCCAATCAAATATTTGATACTGGTCTTTCCCAACAAACAGGGCAAACTCCACCACTCACTATTGTTGTTAGCATCCTTTGTTGATACGTGGGTTACATTTTTAGACTTTTCTGCACCATCCTAGATATTTATGTAATAATGTCTGATAATGAAATGATGTAATCAAGCAGCAAAAATATATAATATTGACCCTTTTACAGTGTGTTTTCTGTTCTTGAAAGTTAATTGTAACATTTTGGTCATCTAAAAAGGTCTTATTTAGCGTTCCACCGTCCTTTGCTCCACCCTTTCAAGATGGCGTCGCCTAAAAATCAGGATGGTGATGGCCAAAATGCCAGACTCGAGGCCTCAGAACCGTAGTCCACAAAACAATGGGTGACATCACAGGGACTTAGGTCCACCTCTAATATACAGTCTAATCCCCTGGAGTCATAAAAAGGCTCTATATAACTTATTTTTCACATATGCAGTGATACTTTCCAAGACGTTCTGTGTGTAAAACCTTTAATGTAATGATATTTTTTCTTCCTTTATAGCTGTTCTACCAGGTGAAGGGGGACATGTGTCTGAAGGTGATTGAAAATGGGAAACACAAGGACGTGCACATCAAGGAGGGAGAGGTAAGCTCCTAATGAATCAGGATTTCACATTTACACTGCTGCAGTGCACCTTCATCAGTATAACGTGTGTGATGAACTTTGCCTCATCCACACTGTTTTGCTCCGACAATCTGCATTCCATTCTTTTCTTCCTCGTTCAGATGTTCCTGCTGCCGGCTCGGATCCCCCACTCCCCCAGAGACAGGCCAACACTGTGGGACTGGTGGTGGAGAGGAGACGGCTGCTGACCGAGACCGACTGCCTGAGGTTAACTAGATCTCCTTCTCGTCTTCTCTCTTCTCTTCTCACATCTTTTTTAGCAGATGATAGCAGTGGATAGAGGACTAATAATAAAAAAAACTGACAAATGAACCAATTTTCAATTAAAGGAAATACAATTTTATTTCCTTCTTGTAAATTTACCACCTACATATTTAAGAATATCTTGAGTTACTTCTTGGAAATGTATCACTTTAAATTCAAAGACTTTGAGGCTTTTCTGTGTAAATTTACCACTTAAATTTATAAGAATACCAGATTTTATTTCTTGTAAATTCTGCACTTTAATCTCAAAGAATAACTGAGTTTGTTTTTCGCAAATGTATGACTTTATAATCTCAGTGAATATCCTAGATCTTTCTCTCGTAAATTTACGATTTTAATTTTACTAAATTAATTCCTCCTCCAACTCCGTGATTGTTTTTACCTTCAATGGCAATATTATGACATTGTATAGGACAAAGTTGTCAGAAATGCATTAAATCAGTGGACAAAAGTCGTTCACTAAACTGGGACGTGCAATGCAAATAATCTCACTGTGTCCAAATAAACCATAGCATTCAGTGAGAAAGTAACAAACATATATATATATATATATAAAACCAAACAAATGAACACGTTTTTCTCAGTAAGTATATTTCTAAAGGTGCTATTGACATGAAATTTTCACCAGATGTAATAAAATCCAATGACAAAGAAAAAAACAAATAGTTCAGAAATTAAGTTATGTGTAATAAAATGAAATGACATTTATTTAATATTTAATACTTCGTACAAAAGCCTTTGTTGGTAATGACAGCTTCAAGACGCCTCCTGTATGGAGAAACTAGTCGCATGCATTGCTCAGGTGTGATTTTGGCCCCGTTCTGTGGGCCTCTTCTATGAACTCTGATCTTTAGTTCTTTCCATAGATTTTCTATTGGATTCAAGTCAGGTGATTGGCTGGGCCATTCTAGCAGCTTTATTTTCTTTCTCTGAAACCAATTGAGAGTTTCCTTGGCTGTGTGTTTGGGATCATTGTCTTGCTGAAATGTCCACCCTCGTTTCATCTTCATCATCCTGGTAGATGGCAGCAGATTTTTATCCTTCCTTCAATTATATGAAGTTTGCCAGTGCCGTATGCTGAAAAACAGCAGTGCCATTTGACCTCCAAACATGGTGTGTATTATGGCATCCAAAGAGTTCAATTTCGGTCTCATCTGACCAGACTATATTCTCCCAGTATTTCACAGGCTTGTCTAAATGTTGTGCAGCAAACTTTAAACGAGCTTCAACATGCTTTTTCTTCAGCAATGGAGTCTTGCGTGGTGAGCGTGCATACAGGCCACGGCGGTTGAGTGCATTACTTATTGTTTTCTTTGAAACAATTGTACCTGCTAATTCCAGGTCTTTCTGAAGCTCTCCACAAGTGGCCCTTGGCTCTTGGACAACTCTTCTGATAATTCCTCACTCTTCTGTCAGAAATCTTGCGAGGAGCACCTGGTCGTGGCCGGTTTATGGTGAAAGGATGTTCTTTCCACTTCCAGATTATGGCCCCAACAGTGCTCACTGGAACATTCAGAAGTTTAGAAATCCTTCTGTAACCAATGCCATCAGTATGTTTTGCAACAATAAGGTTGCGAAGGTCTTGAGAGAGCTCTTTGCTTTTACCCATCATGAGATGTTTCTTGTGTGACACCTTGGTAATGAGACACCTTTTTATAGGCCATCAGTTGGGACTGAACCAGCTGATATTAATTTGCACTGACAAGGGGCATGATTGCTTTCTAATTACTGATAGATTTCAGCTGGTGTCTTGGCTTTCCATGCCTTTTTGCACCTCCCTTTCTTCATGTGTTCAATACTTTTTCCCTGTGTCATTCCATTTTATTACACATAACTTCATTTCTGAATTATTTGTTTGGTTTTCTTTGTATGTATGGATTACTTGGGTTGTTACCGACATCTGGTGAAAATGTCATGTCAATAGCACCTTTAGAAATATATTTACTGAGAAAAATGGTGACGTGTTCAATACTTATTTTACCCGCTGTATATATTTAAGATCTACAATAACATGAGTGTGTGCTGGTGCCTTCAGGTACTTTGTGGACAACACCACCAACATCCTGTACGAGAAATGGTTTTACTGTCAGAATCTGGGAACCCAGCTGGTGCCAATAATCAAAGAGTAAGACATCTTCCCTTCTACTCACTTACAAACATTCTCGATCAGATCAGGTTATCTGTTTTTATGGCAGTTTGTCGTTGCAGGTTCATGGCATCAAAGCAGGCCAAAACAGGAAAGCCTGATCCAAGTGAGACATTTCTTGTGATTCCTGTAATAAATGTCTAATCTGGAGTCTGATCTCTGTCAGTTTTGAACTGGTGTCTTTGTGCTTGTCTTTGGGTGAGCAGGTGAAGTCTTTGTAGATCCCCCGTTCCAGCTGAACACCATGAACGTGATGTCCCCTTTCTCGTTCAGGGACTGGTTGGACAGGCAGAGGCCGTCCCTGTCCAGTGGCAGTCCCATCGACATGTTCGGAGCTCAGTTTGAGACAGAGGTACTGCGAATCACATCATCACATGGCTTTTGGTAAAGGTTTCACAGTTTCAGCTTCTTGTTTTATTAAATAAAATGTGTATTAGAATTATTTAATACTGAGCATCCGGCTCAAAAAAAAAAAAAAAAAAAGTAAACTATTTATCAGATAGATGCTGATTTATATAGTAGTTTTTGCTAATTTAGACTATTTTATTCAGGCAAAGCTGTTGTAGTTTTATCAATGATGCCCCAAATCCCACATTTCCCTCAAGGGGCTTTCTAAATATGTACAACATTGCCCTCCAATCCTTAAATCCTTGATTCTGATAGGAACTACTCTCTATTTTACCAACCAAGGTTTAAAGAGGAGATTCGTCATATAATTAGGGTATAACACATGCACAGTAAAATCCGGTCTGCACCATAAACTGTAGATAAGAAGTGGACATATTCTTCCTTACCTCACCTGTTGGTTTGTTGACCACGGTTTTAAAGCCTCCAGTTCGGAATTTTGGCCGTCGCCATCTTGGTTTTTGGCAACCAGTGGACCATATTTGGACTTCCGAAGAGTGACATAGTAGCCTACTGTAATGGCGAAAATTATAATTCTGCAATTATTGAAAAGCTCTTTAATGAAAAGACCATAAACAGATGCTTTATATTTGATAAAGTTCTGTTGCCATCCATTCAAGCGTACCTAAATAGCACCTGGGCAGACACCATCCCTGTTATTTCTAATGCTATCTATTGTAACCCTCCAACATGGCAGCTCCAAGTAAAACTTTGCATTTCTCCTACCCCATAGCTTAAGGTTGTGTCCTGGCATTCACGCAATAGCCTCGTTTTAAACAAGGATATAAAGGGAGAAACGTCAGGAAGAGCACCAAAAGAGACATGGACTAGATACCATGTGTATAGAATACACAGCAATTAAAGTTATTGTAACATGGAACATTTGCTTCGATATTTAATATTTTTTGGGTTAAATAAAAATAAGATTTAGTGGAGAACATGTTTATATTTTGAAAGTACTATATATTTATATATCTAAATATTACTGCCAATAGAAAAAGAATGGCAGAGTTTTAATTATTTAATCATGACCTGTTGACCTGGAAACATGTTTGAAAAAAAAAGTTATTTGGTGTTCAGTATGGCATTATAGATAAAAACAAGTGACAGTGGATTTGATTGTTAATTAACAAGCTGCAGATGTTGATGGTGATGCTCTGTGCATCATGACAGGTGATGGTGTTTGGACCCGGGCTGACGGAGACGGCAGTGCGGCGAAGCGACGTGTGGATCTGGCAAATGGTAAGTTCACTAAATGTGCTTTTCCTTTCTGTAGCATCATACGTCCAACCAGTCCTGATCTGTCCTTGTCTTTATCTCATCGTCGTCTCCCCTCGTCTCTCAGGAGGGGTCCTCCAGAGTTACTGTGAACGAGCAGGAGTTCAGTCTTTCTGCAGGAGACAGTCTACTCGTTCCTGAACAGAGCCAGTAAGTCAATTCTGTAATTTGGCTTCCTGTACATTCAGATGTGGTTTTAAAAGCGCTGATTTGGCAGTAATAACCTCACATATTGTTCCTTCTTCTGTAGGTACCAGTGGCAGAGAGATGAGGGGACTGTTGCCCTGTTTGTGGTCCAAAACCCTGAGCGGAAGAGACCCTGAACATCACATGCAGAGTCACGCACACATTACATAGTATTCTGTGTATGCGTGGAGAAGAGCTCAATAGTACATACAGGAAGTATAGTAAATTAACAGCACTTATTTTAGTTAAAAGCCTAATGCTTTGTACCTATTTTAGTATTAATAAACACTATGATCTATTCAAATTGAAAAAAACTGAAAATTAAATTGTAAATTGCCCTTCCAGTCCAACTGCCCCATAAACTGATACCTTATGTAGATTTTCTCTGGAACTGATCAAGTCAGGCTGTTCTAATACAACATTAGTAGCTATGCCTATGAAAGTCAATGCGCTGTAATTCCTAGATATCCCACGAAATAAATTTGAATGAAAACACTTTATCATAAACCACAATGTATAATGGCCGCAAAAACCCAGGAGACCGTCTTCCGTATGTCGCGTGAAACGTGAAGTCATCTTTGATTTATTTGTCACGTGACTTCTTACATAAGTAATGCCACTTCTGTAGTTATTTTACCCAAACCAAGATCTCTTCTTAAACCTAACTAAGTACTTCATGATAGTATTTCACTATCTTTTACAAGCCAAAGTAATACTATTGCCTAAACCTTACTAAGTTCAATTCAATTCAGTTTAATAGCCCAGAATCACAAATTACAAATTTGCCTCAGAGGGCTTTACAATCTGTGCACATTCACATCCTCTTCCTTCCCTCACAACAGGAAAAACTCCCCTAAAAACCCCTTTAAGTATTTCACAATCTTTTTTCTAAACCATTCTTTCTTCACGATCTTTTAGGAAACCTAAGTAATTTTGTTGCCTTAACCTACCTTAGTTGTTTCCTTTGTTTATTTTGATAAGACTGTATGCATATTACAGAAATTGCCATGTGTTGCACTGGATTTCCGTTGGAAATCGCACAAAAAATGAGGAGTAACTTTTCCGTAAGATACCATATGAGCTGTTGTATGAGGATGCGCTGAAGTAAAAGGAGAAAATCTCTGTCACTATTATTAACCTCCTAAAAATGTAGCCCATGCGCCACAGTTACAGTCCCAGTATAAGAACCTGAAAGGATGGGTTAAGGCTTCAATAGGTTCTTACAAACAATCACCATGTTGTCAAATGATATCCATGTGTTACATGCCAAGTTCATCTTGACAGGTTCTCATCCAATCAATACCATGTATTTCTGATGGTCTATGACTGGACATGATTTTAGTCTGTGAGACGCACTTGGACGTCTTTTTCCACTGAAATATGAAATTGTTGTATATTGTTTGTATATTCAAGAAAAGTAACTAATGTACCAATGATCACTAAAGAGCTTATTAAATGTTGGAATAATAATTGATTTTGTTTTTAAGTGAATTCATGATTTAAGCGAACAACATTATCACTCTCAGACCATTTACAGGACTTACCACGTTGCACACAGAACAGATTATCAAGTGGCAAATTGTCAGCGACTGTTATCTAGATTTGATAAGTGCAGAATGGAGAAATGCTTGTTCACTCACAGATATAACTCTAGTTTTGGAGTTTAAACTATTCACATGTCAGCTATTAAAGGAGCAGTGTGTGGATTTAGTTCCATCTAGTAGTGAAGTAGAACCCTGAACACTGGTCCTTTGCCATTAACTTTGGCCCATAGTTTGTATTTCAGTATCTTAACATTTATAGGAGACCGATTCTAAGTATTTAGTTTTGCGTTCAGTGACTATACAATCCAAATTCAAACAATGTCATGTTTTAAGCAATAGTATATTCGGATATACACTTATTCACTTTCTTTCTGCGATTTAGAGGAGAAAGTCCATTTCATTTGACTCAGGAGGTGATAAGCTTAGTCAAACTTTATATCTAACCCACGTGTGCCATGTATCTCATTAATTCCAAAACACAAATGTAAAATTACAATTTGTGTTTTTACGGGGTGTTCCATGCTTGAACAATTTATTGGCAACTAGCAGACGAGCGCAGTGACAGCCATCAAGCCTCACTCCAAGAATTCGTTACGCCTGGCTGAGTTATAGTCCAGCACAAAACTCACGTAACACTCAGGCTGCAACCTCCGGTTCTGCAGAGTGGAGCCAATGCGAAAGTGCCTTAAACTTGCATTATCTTTACTGACCAGCAGGGGGCGTCTCCTCCAGTTGCAAAAAGAAGTCAGAAGTCTATGAGAAAATGACTCTGATTAAGAAAATAAGTTGATTTAACTACACCAGGGTATTCCCAGAAGCAGAAATCAACAGTATTTCCTGGTTATTGCCAATTTAGACGACGTAAAAGTGAGTTAAGGTATCCAAATATATGATTTAAAGAAGTTATGATTCCATTAAAAGATACATTATCATATTGATCATTTGTCATTGCTACACTGAAGTCGTTCATAGTTGATGATGAGAACTATTTGTTTGAGCTCATTTTCCACCAGGTGTAGTGATGATTCAAACTGACCACTAGATGGAGCTGTTGGCCATGGTTGATCATATAAAAGCTTTGGGACATTTCACAACAGTTTGTCAGGAATTTGTTTTTATATTTTAGTATATATATATATATAAACCTGTGATTAACAGCATATGGCTGCAAGCAATAACAACAGTGTTATCTACACCTATAGTGATTTACACAGTGCAGTGGCTTTTCATCATCACAGCACTCCCTGATACTAGTAAAATATAGCTCAAAATGAGTTGGCTCTGTTCATTTCAAGATATATTTTTATCATGAAAAGGCTAAATAATAAACTCCAAATACTGTTTTTTTACGTGATTTATCCTGTATTTCTTTTTAAATCAGGCTTTATTTTTCATGTCTCTACCGTAATAGACAGTCAAGTGACCATATTCACGATTATATTTAATGAATAGTTTCAAAATAAAACTGAAAGCTCTGATAGCAGCTCACAGAAAAAAATAAACATATAAATAGTTATCTGAATTTATTTTAAGGATGCACACATTATCAGTATGTGATATATTGTCCTCCAAAAAATTCATTGTTCCAAAAATGAAATGTGACCTAATGACTATGTCCCAGATTGTGTAACCTTTTTTAATAATAGCTAATGTTTCTCTTTCTGTTCTGCATGCATGTGAAATGTCACAAGAACATTACTATTAATTGCCATTACGCCTGTATAAGAGACAATACAATCAGGAACAATTGCATTTCTTGTGTTAAGTACATTTTGTTTCCAAACATTTTATTCACAGTGGGAAAAATAAACTGGTTAAAAAGTTAGCCACTACTGGCCTTTTAATTTTTCAATGCAATAGTATCTATTATTGAATATAATTATCAGATACAACATAGATAATCATGGTCTGTTACAATTTTTGGCCCTTAAATATTGGTTTACGTTATTATTATTTATTCATGCAGTTGTTTTTTAGATTTATATATTTAAGTTTCCCTCCATTTATCTTGTTCTGTGAGGAAGTGCAGAACTAGGCAAAAAGTAATAACCGCAGTTTTCTCTACAGCAGTGCAAATAGTTTTTTAATGCAGAAATGCACTATTGACATTTGTTATTTTTTGTTATTTAGTTTTTTGTCAAAACAATCCCGAAATACAGTATGTCACTGAATCACAAAGCAACTGTCCTATTGAATACTTATAACAGTTACATTACACTTTAATGAACGCCTGTAATGAAGGGGTTAACATTTGGTTGGTTCTCCAACCAAAGTATTATAATTTAGATTTTATGCTAAGTGATTAAAAAGGATATCCCTATTAGATATGTCTTCATATATCTTGTATTTAAGAGTTAAAGCCCACTTTGTGTGACAGGTGTGTGTGTTGCAGCCAGCTGTATGTTCAGCAGGGCCAGTCACGTGATTTGTCTTCAGTGAGGGAGGGGCCTCGGTGGTCACGTGATTTGTCTTCAGTGAGGGAGGGGCCTCGGTGGTCACGTGGTTTGTGTCTTCAGTGAGGGAGGGGCCTCGGTGGTCACGTGGTTTGTCTTCAGTGAGGGAGGGGCCTCGGTGGTCACGTGGTTTGTCTTCAGTGAGGGAGGGGCCTCGGTGGTCACGTGGTTTGTCTTCAGTGAGGGAGGGGCCTCGGTGGTCACGTGGTTTGTCTTCAGTGAGGGAGGGGCCTGCTGACGGTGGTTGCTCGGCGTGCTGCACGCAGACATTGTTCCGACAAAATGCCGTTACATTTGTAGTTTTGAATTTTAAAAAAAAGTCCAAACAGTTCCTAAGTGCGTGTCAGGTGCCAGCATTGAAACAAACCTGCGGGTTTAGTAAATCAATTAGAGATGAATATCCTCTCGGCATTACGCGCTGATACGTTATCTTATAAGAAGTGATTCCGGGTCAGGGGGAAGGTTTGAACTGCTCTCTGGAAAGTGACCATTGTTGTAATCAGGTCGAGGCTGTTATCATTTCTACTTGCTGACTTTCTTAGGTTTTTTGTTTTTTTTACGGGTTCACAGCAAGTAAAAACAGCGCAAGCTTTTCAGAGTGTCATGAAAGAAATGTCAAGGTAAGTCGTGCATGTGGCACGATGTCCATGTAGGGCCGTTTGTGTGCGCGTTTAGGAGAGTCCTGAAGAATAGGCTAAATGCTAACGTTAGCCAACTGTCACAACAACCAAACAAGGCCCGCAGCCACCGTGTGCATGCTAGCCCGCCTGTGTGTTGTTGGGTAACTATGGCGTGAACGCAGCTCAAACAATGAACACATTACGGCTGGTTTATGTTTGAGAAAACGTCAACCAGCAGACAGTGTGGCTACGCGTGTGGTTAGCGGGACCACGTCTCGTAGCGGTTAGCTAGGTTTGCTAACTTGCTAAATTAGCTTGTTTGTTAGCGCTCCAGCCTGTTTGTAGCATCTCGGCTAACGCTCAGTGACCGAGCTCGGAACACGTTTATGCTGTTTTCTTTTTGGTAAAGTCACTTTTCAGATATGGGTTTGATAAGCTGTGCAGCCATGAACACGCCTGTCGGTGGAGGACTGCGTTGAGCACGTCGCTGTGCGGGCAGCGTGTTTACACAGCGGGTTCGCGGCATTAATCGGAAGGGGAACAGAAACTAGCAAACACAACACTTGGCGAAATGCGGCTGTGACAGAAACATGCTCTAGCTTTAACTCTTTCATTTAAGACGATGTTTAAGAAACCGTGACATGAAACATTTGAATAACGTGGTAACGTGAAGTGTCATTGCTTGTATTGTTCCCTCGCAGCACCATGCCTGGCGGGCAGCAGCAGCCTCAGAAACACTATGGCATCACATCTGCCATTAGCCTCGCACCCCCACGAGAAATAGACCACCAGTACACCAAGAAGCTCTGTGACGCTATGAAACCTTTTGGGGTGTTTGAAGACGAAGAGGAATTGAACCATAGGTGAGGAACAGATCATATTTATTATTATTATTATTATTCCTTTATTGATCCCCATGGGGACAATAAATACAATACTATACAACTACAGCAATAAATACTCAACTATACAACACACAGACAATAAATACAGACAATAAATACACATACTATACAACTACACAGACAATAAATACACATACTATACAACTACACAGACAATAAATACACATACTATACAACTACACAGACAATAAATACTATACAACTACACAGACAATAAATACAATACTATACAACTAGACAATAAATACACATACTATACAACTACACAGACAATAAATACACATACTATACAACTACACAGACAATAAATACACATACTATACAACTACACAGACAATAAATACAATAAACTACAACTACACAGACAATAAATACACATACTATACAACTACACAGACACAGACAATAAATACACATACTATACAGCTACAGACACAGACAATAAATACACATACTATACAACTACACAGATACAGACAATAAATACACATACTATACAACAAAATAAAGATAGATATGATTTTATATTAACTATAACACCAATGTGGGGCGTCTCTGACTGCAGGCGTTTCATTGCATCAATCGCAACTATAGTTACAAACACCTGTGATATAACGCACCAGCACTTCTCTGTAATCTTAACACAATGTAAACTATTAATCTTAAAATAAAGTAGCATTTGTAGTTAGTCCTTTGTACTGCATTTTATGTGTTCATATCATTAAATATATATATATATATATATATATATATATATATATATATATATATATATGCCCTGATGCTTGAATGCCAATATTTACATCACCTGAATTTGTGAATGTGGTGTATTTATCATTTTCATTCTCACTGTATGATTAGTGAGAGGGCTGGATTGTGAATGAAACGCCCACTAAAAGTTGTATCTCCATTTCAGACTTGCAGTTCTCGGGAAATTGAATAACTTTGTAAAAGAATGGATCGCAGAGATTAGTGAATTAAAGGTGGGTTGTGTTAATGTACGTATTTATGAAAATCAGACATTAAAGCTATCTGTTTTTATGCAATACTGAGCAAAAAACATACTGAATTCACTGTACATGCTTCTTTCCCTTACAGAACCTCCCACCATCAGCTATAAGCTGCGTCGGGGGCAAGATATTTACATTTGGTTCGTACAGACTTGGAGTGCACACAAAAGGTACGTCTAGTCATTGCAGCGACATTAAATCACTTTTACACATTGATGACATCCCATGTACTGTATGCTTAGCTGATATTGGCATTCCAAAGGAGCAAAGAGAGATGGAGGTATCCAATCATTAGTGCGACACAGCACTCAACCCTGTATAAGCAGGTCTATCTCGTTGTTTTTGAAAACACCGTTCAACCTGACCACAAAAAAGCACAAGACAGGCATTGTCACATTCCCCTGCTTTTCAGAGTATTTTTCCAAAGACTAGTTTTGAGGTCTGAAAGCTGTGTAAACATTGGCCGGCTATTGACTGGAGGCATCAGTGTGAATGCAGTCTGAGAACCGCGTTGCGTTAACCAACAAACGCAACAAGTGAGAATCAAAAGATAAAAAGTTGTTAAAAAATACAATACATGCAAAAAATCATTGCTGTTTATTTATTTTTTTTTTAAATATGTGCAAAAACTTATTTTAATTTTTAAAAAAGCATACATTTTACAATGTTTAAAAAAAAAAAAAATCTGACTAGTAAGGATATGCCAAGCTAATCTGTAAAATTGATGATGATGCAGGTGTGATTTATTTATTTATTAATTGATATCAGCTATACGTCACCAGATCAATTTTCAGTAATTTGTGTATAACAACCCGTTGCGCTTCTGTATAAATCAAATGTTAAAACTGCCAGATTATGCCCCATTAAATTAATTCCATTCTGTGGTTAATCTAAGTTTAAGATATTTTAACATTGTGTTCTGTGATACATCAGTAAACACCCTTCTAGTGAAATTCGAAGTTTTTACGAAGTTGCTATATTAGGCGAAATCCACACTACTACGTTTCCAATTTAAAACTCATATCTTTTGCTACATTTATGCCCAGAGTCCACACTACCCGGGGTTTTACACCCCTAAAAACTGAGGATTCCGAAACACTACTGACGCTGAGATAAATTGAAATCTCCGGGGTTGACTCATAGTGTGGACAGGCGGAAACGTAGATCTTTTGATAACGACGACGTAGACCACTACGTTCGCTACTTGATTGGATTTCAGCAGTCGCCATGTATCCTTCCCTGATTCATCACACTGCTGGAAGAAAAGAAACATCAACAGCTTTGATTCTTCATTTTATAATGCTATTGCTGCCTAAATGTCGAGGAAGCAAGCTGTTATCGGAAAGATTAGTAAAGCGGCGTTATGAGCCCTACCGGGTGGACGTTTTAAGTCACTGTTTGCTGCTTTGAGGAGTGTGGTGGACAAAAAACGGAGGACTTTCCTTTTCATATCAATGCTTATTTTATTCTGCACAACTATTGGGAAGTCCACAAAGAAACTGTAAACAAACAAAGACATAAATGCTGTCCAGTGCGACAGAGACTTCTAGCCACCCGGCAGAGCTATGAGTGAGAACAGACAACAATGAAACCGAGGAAACAAGGGAGAGACGTGTGTTGACCAAATTTATTGACCCATAATCTAGTAAACATTCTAGTTAATTAGTTTTTTCCTTAACTTTTTTTAGAGATGGCCTTCACCCTTCAAAAATTGTGAACGTGGTGTTCCATTTGTGAAGATTGTCTTGCTGAACAAAATGTGTAATTATTATAAACTTGTATTTGCCAAGGAGCTCCCATCGACTTTTTGTTGGGGGAACCAGTGCGATGCCAACTTCCGGATTTGGCCTACAAAAATACATCATACACGCACCACACTGTTAAATGCATACTGCATGCAACAGTGTGTACTTTGTAAGGGCACGAGTATTAGTATACAGAAATGGAAACAGTGTCAGGACATCAGAACGATTTACACTCACCTCTGCCTTTTTACAGGGTTCACTAGAGTTCATCAGTGTTTAGAAAAAAAAACAATTATATAAACGTTAACATTTTATAGGCTGTAACTGTAAAAAGTGAGGTCAGGTATTATCAGTTGGACAGTCACCAAAAACGATTATCAAAAGTAGCGGCTCTACTTGTTGGTTATCCATGATGTTTTATCCCATGAACTCTTTTTGGCCTTGAATGCAGCAACTTATCAGATTGTTATTGAAGTTGAGGACAATTTAACCCACTGGGCAACACAGATCACCCTGCTTAAAGTGAAACTGTTTCTTCCAGGAGCTGATATTGATGCCTTATGTGTGGCCCCACGCCACGTAGATAGAAGTGACTTTTTCCAGTCTTTCTTTGAGAAGTTCAAACAGCACGAAGAGATCAAAGACCTGAGGGTAAGTGTCAGTAAAGTCCCTGAGCTTGAAAAATCTGTCTGTCCAATTAAAGGTTTTTCAATGGAAAAAGATGCAAGAGCAACAGACTGCTAAAATTACTACTCCTATGTGAGAACTCAAAAATAACATGGCATAGCTGAAGTCTTGCCGAATAGATGGAGTTAAAATGTAGTAACAGCAATACCGAGCATTGCCTGTGTTATTGTTGGGTCTGCTGGTAATGTTAATTTCCCAAAGTGTATGTCTTTTACATACCTCAATATATATAATAGATAATTGAAATGTAAGTACACCCCTTTTAGTTTGTTTGTTGTGACACTAAATTATATTTAAATAGAATAATTGAATTAGCTTCTATTTTTGTGTATACTCTTGCAGATCTTGGTGGTGTACTTTTATTAGGAGATAAATGTTACTGAGAGGACCCCTTTGTTAATTGGGTATTATAAGAGGAGGCTGATATTTTGGTTCAATATTAAAACCCTGGTCTCCAAAGACATCCATAGGAGTCAGGTTTTCTGAATTTCATCCCACTCTCATTGCAATCTGTTGAAACACTTTAAAAGCACTGTAGGTGACATTCTGAGGATGGAAGGGTTACTTGACTTTTTCTTATACCAGTTCTGTGCTTTTTGGCTCGATTGTCATAGGGCTGTACCAAATGTCTTTTTTATTTTTATTTTATTTTTTTACATTCAAAATTTCTATTTTTTTATATATATATTTTTGTTATTTATATTATCGATAGTGCTGCTAGCCCATCCATTTAATACAGATCGTGCCTTCACATGTGTGCGGCAAGTAAGAGAGCAAATTGTCTTTTGAAAGGTTAAACGCCAACAAATACAGATTGAAGCAGAATATATCTTTGGATAAAACATGTTGTGAGTTTTGAAAAAAACAATTGCATCCATCTTCTTTCAATAAATTGTGACTTTTTGACTCGACCATGCTCTGGAGTTATGAATGATTTTGATTACACGTGTCAGAAACGATCCTACGCAGCCACCAGTGGAATTTAATTCTACGAATAGCATAAAACTAATAATGTAATTGTAGCTGGATCTTCTGCAACTGTGCATAAATACCGGGTTTTAACAGAATTAATAGATATGTATAATGTTGCTTTAGAATTTGAATGTTGTGAATGAAGCTTCAAACTATTCGATACAGCCCTAGATTTTCACCTCTTGTTCATCATGTCAGTCAGCTATGGGACTTTGCCTTGTCTTGGATGTTTTGGTGATATTGTCTCTTTTGGTGCTTTCTCCAGGCTGTGGAGGATGCCTTTGTACCAGTGATAAAATTCAAATTTGACGGAATAGAGGTAAGTAACTTTGAGATCCAAGTGATGCATGATGTCTTCATAGAGGGGTATTGCATGACTAAAGTCACACTACTCATTAATTATCTGACAAAGTTTTTATCAGTAGTTGTTAGTAGTATAGACATTACGTTATATAACTGTCACAATATCAGGATTTTCACTACATTATTGTGGCTAAAATTATTAAGCAATAATAAAACATTTATTTTTAGATAATTACCAAAAATATGCAATCAGTCAAAATCCTTAAACTGTCTTTTGTGTGTTTGTCCTTTTTTGGGGCAAATAATTTGCACTCAAAATACAAATGTCGACGCTGCGAGTGTCTCTAACCATAGCAGTGTAAATAAAATGATTTAAGAGGCACTGGATTATTTACACAATATTATCATGTGTATCGTTAACCTGATGTCAGTATTTCATTTATTAATGTTACGGTTGTACCGGCCAATATCTGTATATAGCACCACCCCCTAACTGTGATTCTAAGGATTACTTCTGTTCAGCTGTAGCTGTCTGCTAGAATAGCTTTGCAAAGAATGATGGTTTTGATCAGACTTTAACAAAAAAAAATAGATCAAGATTAAAACGGGTCATTCTCAGGCCGAGGTCGGAACTTCATGAACTTCATTTTGTTTTGCCTATTATATAAGTTGTCTCTATGTATTTGCCCCCCCTCTTACCCTGAATGGAGAATATAGAAGACCGTTCACTTCACTTTCATCAGTTCTTCCCTTGTTTTTCTGTCTCCGTCTGAGCAGATTGACCTGCTTTTTGCCAGACTGGCCTTACAGTCCATTCCAGACAACTTGGACCTGAGGGGGGACTCCATCCTGAGGAACCTCGACATTCGGTGTATCCGCAGCCTTAATGGTACGCTACATGGCCTTTACCGGCTCGTATGCAAGCCACTTGAATCTGAAAGGCTCTCTTACTGGGCATGTTCACATTAACTGTAGGAAAGAAATGCTTTCCGAGCAGTGTTTTATGTTTCAGATGGGGTTTTTTTCTCACAGGTTGTCGAGTGACTGATGAAATACTGTACCTGGTGCCAAACAAAGAAAACTTCAGACTGACATTGAGAGCAATCAAACTGTGGGCGAAACGTAAGTGGATTCAAATGTTATGGTAACTTTGGGTGCACTTTAAGGGCCTGCGTCCACAGAGTTTTGTTTTTTCTCAGTGGCATGTGACCGCCTAGAGAGAAAAAACGCTGCCTGAGCGTTATGTCACACAAACTCTATCAAGACTAGTGATAGTATTGTTAGGATTTTATCGATACAAGTACTCTTATCAATACTGCTTTGACTCCTTTATAGATACTCTTTTTGGGAGGAAAAAAGACCACTTAGGAAAGAATTGACATTTCTTTATTATTTTTGTGTGTAAACAAGTAGTCTTACTTGAGCAGAAATACAAAAAAAATTCCACAAACTTTAAAAACATTTGCAGCTAAGCGACTAGCTTTCAAATTTAGAACCAGGTTATAGGGGGCATCCCTAATCATAAGAAAGAACGAAAAGCCCATTTATGGGAGCAGATCGGCCGGGCGGACACAGATTATTGCTTGTGAGATTTGTGATTTCAAGCCGTAAGCGCAGTCTCCTCCGGATCGTCCGCATTGCAAGCGTCCTCCGGTTGGTGCTCATGATGAAAAACCAATGTCAAACAAATACATGGTAGCCCAAATAGATAATATAATGGGCAATGCTAATCTATCAAACAACGGTAGTTAGACTGGGGATAATGTAAATTTTGAAGAAATTGTTTTCAACCGAAGCTCTCCATATCCAGGAAAAATGACGCTATGTGGACACAGACCCTAATATTTACTCTTTTGTATGGCTTATTTTATTGCATCCTTGTGTCATATTCAGTATAGTAGTTATATATAAATGCTCTTAAAGTGACAGTAACAAAATATATCCAGGGATTATTAACATCCTGCAGGTGCCCTCTCAGTTTAGTTTGATAAACAACACTGCTCATAGTTTTTGAGACCTCTTATTGTAACATGCCCTCCTCCTGCAGGCCGTGGGATCTACTCCAACATGCTGGGCTTTCTGGGTGGAGTGTCTTGGGCCATGCTGGTTGCCAGGACCTGCCAGCTCTACCCCAACGCCGTGGCCGCCACGCTGGTCCACAAGTTCTTCCTGGTGTTTTCCAAATGGTGAGCAGTTAGCTTAGCTCCTGCAATTCCAACAGCATCATATTTATCCTGTTCCACATGAGGGCAGTATTTCACCGCCTTGTGCAAAACCAGTTCACGTATTTATGTACGTTTTGTCACTTCCATCCTATAGGGAGTGGCCAAATCCTGTGCTATTGAAACAACCCGAGGACAGTAATCTGAATTTACCTGTGTGGGATCCCAGAGTGAGTATGACACAAGTGTTTAATTTCCACATGTTATTGATGTTATGTGTACACAGGAAGAGCTATTTGGACAGAGTTGATCTGCTAAATTGTTTGTTTGGTGTTGGTTTTTTTTAAATATATAGGTAGAGTATAGGTACATCTGTTTTTCTCCTATTTCATGTCTCCTCATTCCTCTCGTCCTCACGTGACCCTGAAAATTTGACCCGTACCTCTATCTTGAGTTACAAAGCTCTTACCTCTGCTTGGAGGAGGCTTCCGCAGAGCACCTTGGAGCAAGGAAGATTTCCCACGTGGACGTCTGTGTTTTTTTTTTTTTTTTTTTATCAGACAGACACGCCCCTTAAGTTTAAATGCAATTGAAAAGCAAAACAGATCTGACATTGTGTTTTTAAATCACATATTTACAACACTGCAGTCAAAAACTGTGTGGACCGTTGAATAATGGTACTGTGTGCAGTAAGTATTTAAGGACACCTGTACACGCTCTTTTTTTTGTCCATTTGAATATTCTTTCCTTGGCCAAAGGCTTTGACTTGCTTTTTACTGTTTTTCTTAATAATAATACTTTACATATATTTATCTCAAACTAATTGGTCTAAAGCCTGAAGAAGTAAATAAAAAAAAAAACAACATTCTAGCTTCTGTAACTGCTCTGTCATGTTTGTTGTGTCCCTTCAGCAATAAACACATTTCAATTATCCACTGGTGTCGTTTTCGTTCAGTCACAGCACGGACAACAATCACCGTGCATTGGGCCTGAAGTATTGCTTTTGATACAAATTTTAAAGTTGCCCAAATGTGTAGGCTTTAAAGTATTTCAGTTTTTTATGAGACATGCTCATCATAATTCAAATGCAGAGCTGAAACTAATGATTCCACGCTGCCAGCAGAAGTGAGGTTGTGGTTCGGAGTACAGTCTGTATTTTCACACCAAAGTAACTATCTGTGGTAACGAGGCATTCTCACATAAACCCCCTTTTTTGACAGAGTAAACATGGACAAGGTCATAGAATAGCTGGCATCCGATGTAAAACAGTTTTAACTAAACATGGGCAATATACTTGGATATTAAATTGTGTTTTTTCTGGATAGCGTTAAAACACAGTCTTGCATGTGTTGTCCAGCAGCTGCTATTAAGGCTCAATGTGCACATGTAATATTTCAAATGTTGTTTTGTCACGTTGGAGAATATCAAACTAAGAATTCCAAAATGATTAACACTAACGTCGTAGAGGCTGTGTTACTGCCAAGTCCCTTCACGTTAAGTTTTCGAGGGGTACGTCTCATTTCACAAGATGTTTCCTTCACTTGTCCTCCTTCGCATCACTTTAGGAAAAAAAATGCAGATGAGGGAAAGTTGGTTAGGATGTTCCTTGTGTATGTGTGTGTGTGCGGGGGTTAGGTGCTCTTTGGTTTCATGGTGCCTTTCAGTACGTGGGCGTGTGAAGTTGCCCGACACATTCAGTTTGGCGGGCTGAGTGAGCTGACATTGTGCTGCTGGTGAAGGCTCTCATTTCTGCCTTGGTCCCTGTGCCGTTTTTTTTATTTTTAGGTAAACCCATCTGACAGATACCACCTGATGCCCATTATCACCCCTGCCTACCCCCAGCAAAACTCTACGTACAATGTTTCCACTTCAACGCGCACCATCATGAGCGAGGAGTTCAAATACGGTAAGTACTGCAGCGACAAAAAGTTGAAATATCTGTTCGCCTGCTTCCAAATCTGCCTAGTTACAAAAGGCAACGGTAACATTTTTTTTTTTTAAACTGTCAAAATGAATGTTTAATTGCTCGGCCTGATTATCTCTGTCCCACTGTGTCTGGCATTAACAGGTCTCAGCGTCACAGATGAGATTCTTCAGGGAAAGGCCGAATGGTCCAAACTCTTTGAGCCACCCAACTTTTTCCAAAAGTACAAGTAGGTGTTGCTCATCGGTCACATCATTTTTTTTTCTTTTCCTTTTTGTTAATTTTGTTCTGTGTTTTTTAAAAGTCAGTCGGTATCATATGAAGTTATGGGGACATAAGTTTATTTATAAGGCAACTATTTTGGCCATAGACTGCGTTTATGCAGTTGGAAATAAAACCGGATGATGCAATTTTTTTTTTTTTTTTTTCCACTAACTTGATTGTTTTCCTTTTTTGTGGTTGGGGCACATTTGACTCATCCTTAGTGTGGTCAGCAGAGTTTGGTTCGACTCATTTTGTTTATGAAAGTTCCACCCACACAAGCATCACCACGGACTTCTGCCATGTTCTGTTTGGAGTTGCACTACATGAGCAGCGATGTGAATGGTTGTAGATAGATGCACAGATGTTCCTCTATGTAGCACGTTGAATTCAAGAGTTTTGATGAACAAAACGCTGCTCAACATGTTGGTCTGATTTGTCTTCTCTGTGCTGCAGGCATTACATTGTTCTGACCGCCAGCGCCTCCACGGAAGAAAACCACTTAGAATGGTAAGTGTCTGTAAAGCGTGAAACACTTCTGCAATAGATAACTTGTATTACTCTCTAGACACATCCTGATGTTTTTTTTTTCCCCCCTCAGGATCGGTCTGGTGGAGTCGAAGATCCGCGTTCTGGTGGGAAACCTGGAGAGGAACGAGTACATCACCCTGGCTCACGTCAACCCACAGTCCTTCCCGGGTCCAAAGAGAATCGCAACGAGTGAGTTCAGTTTTATTGATACAAACAGCTCGGTGAGAAGGGGCAAATACTGCCAATCATTAATCAAACCTTCCTAGGTTTAGTTCTTTTGTCACCGAGTTATATTGCCCGTTAACATGTGGGAATACTGCTAGTGCAAGTCAGTGATTCATGAAGTCATTGGCTTATGTCTCATCATTGAGTATTAGGCAGGCACATGGCATTAGTTGGAAAGTATTCATTATTACCACATTGCTGTGCTTTAGCGTCACAAGCATGTTTAATTATGATGGTCTGAATAATTGGCATAAAACCATGAAAGTGCACTTAATAGAGTGCAGATCTCCGCCAGGTCTGACCAACCTGGTTAAATGAACACAAACCAGATTTCCCCCCGTCGTCACAACCTCAACTTTATGTACACGCCTGTTTTACGTCCAAGATTCCCTCATTTAATCTATGCAGCGTTCTGCACCGGCTCAGTACAGCTAAACTGCAGTTTAGTGTAGCGCTTCATGTTGACGTTTTCCATTGAACAGAAACTGTGGGTCCTGCTGTGTGTTTAGTTCCGTTAGCTGTTAGCTCAGTAAGAAACCAACACAGCGCAGGACTCCCACCGGCTAACGGCTAACTAGCTCTCCTCTCAACAAAAAAAAACACGACTTAACTGTTTTCACTTCCTTCTTGTGTGTTTCTGTAACAGGAACGACTTTGTGTCCATGTGGTTCATTGGGATCATCTTCAAGAAAGTGGAGAACGCCGAGAGTGTGAACATTGACCTTACCTACGACATCCAGTCCTTCACAGACACTGGTAGGTCCTGTCATATCACTCTCTGTTGGCGGTCGTGAAGCAGCCGAGTCAAAAAATAAGGCTACTGGACATTTACTATTATACTGTTTACTAGCATTATTTCATTATATGAAATGGCTAAACAATTCTGTTGTTCATGGACAACTTCTGCTGTTTTGATTTATTGACCACCACAAAATGAATCACATGATGCCATACTGTTTTCTCTTTTCATGCAATATCATTTATTTTCTTTTTTTTTCTTTTAAGAAAATACACACTTTTTCCAATATGTCCAACCTTTTTTTATGAATAACATAGATATTTCTTAAACAAATATAAATATACTCCTAGCTTGTATGCATAATGTGAGAGGCAACCTGTAGGAGTTTATGCCATGAAATGTGCCACATGAGGTTTAAACTCCCTGGATTCATAGCAGAATTCACTTTCTCTTCAGAAACGGAGAGAAAAAGACAGTGGCATGTTTAATGTCTAGGCCTAGACGAAAGTCAAACCTGTTTTATAAACTCAAGCGCTAGTCGTCAATGATCCTTGAACACAACGTTTCGCTCCCTGCAGTGTACAGACAAGCCAACAACATCAACATGCTGAAGGATGGGATGAAGATTGAAGCGACACACGTGAAGAAGAAACAGCTCCATCAGTATCTTCCTCCTGAACTGGTGCAGAAGAAGAAGAGGGTGAGATGTCTTCCCGCGCATGTCGGGTCCAAAGCCTTAATACATTTTAAAAAACATTTCATGGTTGACTTAATGTTTTTCCTCTCTTCTTTAATTGTATCTCACCCCGTTTCTTTATCCCGCAGAGCATTGCTGAGATGAACCGTAGCTCCAACGGGGTAGTTCTAGCGGATCTCTCTGGACAGCAGTCACCTGGACAGCTCCAGAGACACAGACTCAGGGACTCCTTTTAGCTCCCCATTGAGTAAACCCTCTAAGCCTGCGTCTGACACAGAAGACAGGTATTATGCGTCCTCCACACTGTGTATTTCTACCTAATGCATTTTAGTGTTGTCACTGTCTGTTGCATTTTATTTCATATCCTCAGATGTTGTATTCTAATCTAGATCCTATTTTTCTTTTACCAGTTATTATAAATATTTAAAATAAGCCTAAATCCACAATATGATGCTGAGAGAATGTTTCTGTGTTGTGTATTTTGCAGCGTCAGTCCTCCCAAGCAGCTTTTTACGGAGGGCTCTCCAGCACCCAGTGCAGCGGCGGCGACGGCTGCTACAGCTGCTACAGCTGCTACAGACCAGGGCATGTCCATCCCTGTCATTGGCTCCAGTGAGTGATTTTCTTTTCTTTTTTCAGTGACTATTCCTCTGGGCTATTAAATATTTTAGCATTTGCATAAAGAGTCATATGACATAATGTCCCTTTCGCCATATAGGACATTACATAACAAACTCTTCCAATCTAGAGAGTAATATTTATCAAAAAAAGGTATGTCAAGATGAAAGCGTGTCCCTTGAATGGATGTAAACTACAAATAATCCCAAATCTAATTTATTTTTGTTTTGCCTCCCTCTGATTCCGAAGATCCAGCAGGCAAAGCAAGGCCCGCCTCCCCGCCAGCAAGCAGCTCGGTGGCCACAGCGCTGAGTGGCGATGTGCAGCCCAACGCCACCAGCAGCCCCAGAGAGGAGCCCAACGGTCTGGATGACCCCGTCAACGGAGCCCCTGCCAAGAGACCGCACTCGCCCACACAAGAGGACCTGGCCAAGAGGCACAAAGACACAGAGGTAAGGAGGACAGGAGCTGCAGTGTGTAATATATTTGCTGTTGGATTTAGAAAAACTGATTTTAAATCTGACACTTTTTTTTGCTGCAGGTGGTGTCAAATGATGACTCAGCATTTAAAGAGCCATATCCACCATCCTCTGACTCCTGCACACATGGAGAAGGACCCAATATTGTATGTGTTTATATACTCTAGCTGCTTTTATTGTGTGTACAGGCAGACAAAGCCAAATGAACCTTTGCACATTTCTGCCTCTCTTTACCATCAGAACCCCCTTTCTGGATCAAAGGCTAAGCCCATTCCAACCATCGATACCTCAAGAACACAGGTAACGTCTTTTCTCTACGTGGTGGACTTTGGTTCTGTAACGGCAAGAAAAAAGAGGAAATTCACACAAAAAAATGTCACAATTCCTTTTTTGTTATACCAATCATACAAACTATGTGGTCATAAAGGTTTTATAGTCTTAACCATCAAAGTCCTCTGTAAAACACAGTTGTAGAAAAAGGTAATAGTTCTAAGTTAAAATAGATGATACAGAAGCAAACAAGGACCAATAATGTCAATAAAAATACCGGCACAAATATAAAAATAAATATTACAAATAGAAAATTGATAAATAAAAAGAATCCATGCAGCCATCTTCCTCCGCTTATCCGGGGCCGGGTCGCGGGGCAGCAAGCTAAGGAGGGTCCTCCAGACGTCCTTCTCCCCAGCAACACGTTCCAGCTCCTCCTGGGGAACCCCGAGGCGTTCCCAGGCCAGACGAGATATATAATCTCCCAGCGTGTTCTGGGTCTACCCCGGGGCCTCTTACCAGTCGGACGTGCCTGGAAAACCTCTAAAGGGAGGCGTCCAGGAGGCATCCTGATCAGATGCCCGAGCCACCTCAGCTGGCCCCTTTCGACGCGAAGGAGCAGCGGCTCTACTCCGAGCTCCTCCGGATGTCTGAGCTCCTCACCCTATCTCTAAGGCTGAGCCCAGCCACCCTACGAAGGAAGCTCATTTCGGCCGCTTGTATCTGCGATCTCATTCTTTCGGTCACTACCCAAAGCTCATAACCATGGGTGAGGGTTGGAACGTAGATGGACTGGTAAATCGAGAGCTTTGCCTTTCGGCTCAGCTCCTTCTTCACCACAACGCCTGCATCACTGCTGACGCTGCACCGAACCGCCTGTCCATCTCCCGCTCCATTTTACCCTCACTCGTGAATAAGATCCCAAGATACTTGAACTCCCTCGCTTGGGGCAGTGACTCACTCCCAACCCAAAGGGTGCAATCCACCGTTTTCCGGAAGAGAACCATGGCCTCAGACTTGGAGGTACTGACTCTCATCCCGACCGCTTCACACTCGGCTGTGAACCGCCCCAGTGCGTGCTGGAGGTCACGTTCTGAAGGAGCCAACAGAAAATATAATAATACTCAATAAAGACAATCAGAATATTAGGGTGTACCTCCAAGCTCATAAATAAATACACATTAGATAAAGACCTCAATTCACTGTAATTCACCTTTAAACATATGATGGCTGTGCAGTTATGTACACGCACAGACTGTTGCATTCTTCAGAAAAAATATTCTCTCCATCCTGAAGATATCATAAATATTGTGTGTCTAGTTTCAATAAAATGTCCACCTGGAATACGTTTGCAAAACTTTATGAACCTCCTACCAGAAAATAATTAATAATGGCCACGACCAGTACATATGATAATGACAGATTTTTCAAAGAAAACTCTATACAGCTGAACTTAGTTTTCTGTTGGAGCTTACATAAATTTCCCATTTCTCCTACATATTACCTGGTTACCTTCCTCCTCCCGTGTTTGTTTTACATACAATGAGTTACATTTTGTTTTGTTGTAGAGCCTTATAAAGATTTGAGCCTCTATAGATATATTATTCCAGAACTTTGTGTATTTTTTAAATGCTTAATATAGTCCCGAGACATGCATATTCACATTTCGAAAAGTCTTCATGGAATCCCTCACAGCTCAAACCTTAAATCTAATCTATTAAATATCGTATCTGGATCATAGGCATACCATGTCAAAACTTTGATGGCACCTTTTTAAAATATTTCAAGCCATTTCATTGTTCCACAGCTAAGTGGCACACGGATCTATGGATTTCCCATATCAATAAGGTCATTAAATAGATCTATAACGCCGCTTTCTCCTACCTCAGAGACTTCCCAGCATGGAGCTGCCAGACGCCTCGCCTCTCCCAGCCAGCAACAGTTGCCGCGTCGTGAAGAATTCCATTAAATTGGCCCTCAACCGCCACAAGTGAGCCTCAAGTATTTTCCAAGAAATTTGAAATGCTGGTGTTAAGGTTTTTTTGTCTTTTACTTTCTAATGTTTTAACTTTGTATTTCCGTCTGTTTTTTTCTTCTTTTTTTTATCGAATATAGCATCACACCTCCCAAGCCCCCAGTGTTTGAGGCCACCCCTCACCACCGACGCTCCTCCTGCCAGCGAAGAAAAGGGCATGTCAATCCCGTCATCGGCTCAAGTACGTGCAGAATCACTTTATTTCTGTCAATCAGTTCAGGGTTAACATCACTCAGATCGGTCTGGCCCAGAGTTCATTATGTTTAGTGTAACCATGACAAATATTTGTTGACAACCTTTTTTTTCGGAGATGAAAATGATTCCTCAAAATCTAATTGCTGACAACCTTTGCAACAGTAAGCTAACGTTAGCATACCATTAGCTAAAGTTGATCTTTCTTTCAGTCAGCTGTTTTTAGTTTTTCTAGGCTTTTGGTATGAATGAGTGCATGATTAAAACCGACTGCCAGCTATTGAACAAAGCCTACTGTAGATGTGGTCCAAAAGGAACTTCTTAATGTTATCATTAATGACATTGTATGGATTAAAACTAAACTTAAATTTAAAATAAAAATATTATTACTGACATAAAACTAATATGCATTTTAGTCAAACAAAGGGTGCTCCAACACCAAAATGACTTCTCAATAATACAATTACAGTTCTAACAATGACTAAACAATTGAAAACATGTTTGATTTTCATCAGATGTTCCTCACTCTCTGACTGTAACAATAATATACAACACGATGCTGTTGCTGACATTTTCACACTCAACTTTGTGTTTTCCTGACACAAACGGCATAGTTTGCAGTAGGGGTAATAATTTATATTTAAATAAAACTAAAAAAGCTGAGCAAAACTCAGACGAGCGGCATGTCATTTTAAGGAGAAGAGCTGATCCACCTTAAATGTCGGCCCACCGTAAGTGCGCATGAGCCTTTGTTGTCGTTAGCTTTCAGGGCTAACCCCTTTCACTTTAATCATCAGGTAGAAAACAAGACCGAAGTTGGCTTTGGTCTTAAAGGAGTTGTAGCACTTTCATTCACCGACAAATAAACTGTACACACATTCACTGCTGCTAACTTCATACTCATCATCATCACACACACACACGCTCTCTATCTCAACCAGACGCTAAACTAACCTTGCGGCGGACTTGCCCTTTAGGAAACCCTGACATCCGACCTGAAGCCAGATACTAGATTCGGTGCATCCCTATCAAAATCACGCTCCATTATAAACACCACTTTTGTCCTTCTCTTCTCTCCCGTAGAACACGTGGCATCCAAACACGCAGCGCCCCCGTCGGCAGCTCCATCCCCACCTTGGTGAGCCGAGGGGCCCGACCCGCTGAACGGAGCAACAGCCAAGCGACCCCACTCCCCTCTCTGGAGGAGCAGGCCAAGAGGCTGAAAGAAACAGAAAAGGCCAGAATACACATAGCTTGAACACACAAATACAGACTCTGATTTTTACATACGCAGAGTTGGGGCTTCACAGTTAAGTCAAAAATGCCCCGAAGATGACGTCGGGGCAGGGTGGGGTGGGAGGGTCTTTCAGGTCGGTCGGAAGGTCGGTTTCAAGTGTGAAGCAACAGGACGGACACCCCTCACCCTTCAAATCTTTAGAGAGTACAGATTTGCCAGTGGATAGGGGATTTGGTCAAACCTTCGGATGTTGTGAGGCGCCCTCTGTCCCGCTCACTGCCAGAGGGCATTGAACACAACAGTCAGAGATATCCGACACCAGAACTAATCATTTTTTGTTCGTTTTTTTTACTAAGTCTTCTCCCTCAGTGTTTAAAAGTATACACAGTGCAGATGGAAAAGGAGCTGTTCTTTTCCTCCCCCCGTTAACATGTTTTAAAATAGCCCAGAACATTTATCAACCCGCTTGCTACACATACTTCTGTTGTATGCTGATTTTTTCTTTTATTTTCTTTCTTTTTCCCCCAAACAGAAACCTGTACAGTAAATGTCAATGTACATAACTTTTTGTCTTAAAAAAAGCAAAAGATCACTGTAAGTCTTTTGACAATTCTATTGTAGTTTTATCTAAAAAAGGAAAAAAATATGTAAAAAAATATGTAATTTTTGTTTTTCTCGATTGCTTGTCCAAAAAAAAAGGAAGAAAAAAAAAACTCCAGCCCAGGATATTTTTTGTAAAACACTGTATAGGTTTGGATACAGTTTGCAGGGAGGCTTTATTGAGGGGTTCGCTTGGATAAGACGGAAACCACAACCCCGACTCTTTGGACCACCGCACCGCCAAAGAGGACTCCAGGTTGGTATTGGACTTTGCAGTGCATAGGTGATCGCAGACACCCGGTGACATCAGTGCTTCTCAGGTGCCGGTAAGCGCAAAACAAAAAAATCATCCTTAACGCTAACGGGGAAGCTGAAGCTTTACCATCACTGCTGGGATTAGCACAAAGAGGACCATATCAGTAACGCCCACGCTAATCCCGTCTGTTCAGTGTAGCTTCGGTGTCAAGTGTCACGCCTACTGTATGTCTTGGATTAAAAGAAAAGGATGATGAGTTTTGCTGCTTGCTTTTCCTGGTGTGTTCGAGCCCTAGATGTCAAGATAGCCAACGAGTGAGCGCTGGGCAGTTTTAGACGGCTACAAGAAAAATGTTTGAATATTGGTTTTGTGTACGTACCTGTGATTGTGCAACGCCTGAAGTGAATTTTCTGGTTCATTCGGAGGGCTAAACAAAAAAGGCGTTTGTTCTAGATACCCTTTGACCCCCCCACCCCCACCGTGGTCTGTTGAAGCGAAGTCCTGGTTGAAAGAGTTTGCGGTGCTTTTGTGTAAAAACGGAAAAAATGGTTTGAAGCTTTTGACGAGTTGTGCTGGTTCATGTGTGAATGCATACGTATGTGGTTGAACGTGAGTGTCTGTGTGTGTGTGTGTGTGTGCGTGTACAAGCGTGCATACACAGATTGGTTGTGTTTGTGTGTTGGAGAGAGACAGAATCCCTTCGTTTTTGGGTGTTAACCTTCCGCGCCTCCTGTGGAGGTTCTTAAAAGGCATCTCCCGGTGGTGGTGGTGGTGGTGGGCGGGGTCAGGAGACGACCCTTTATCCCGCCTCTGGCCCCCAAACCTTCCATCTTTATGGTCTGAAACTGGGCGACTGTTTGATTTCAGCGCAGAAGATGATATATATATATATACAGCTAAGTGTAAAGTGATGCTGAGGAGGCACCGTCTTCTTCGGAGCAGGCAGAGAGACGCAGAGACACAGGCTCTTTTTTCCAGCATCAGTTGCCCCAAATAAATGTACAGAGAACAGTTGTTTGTTTTTTGTTTTTTTTCCCCCTAAAAGGCATATTCTTCATTATTGGGGATTTTCTTATCACTTTATTTATATTTGCATATTTGTACCATGTGATTCTTTTTTTTTTTCTTTCTTTTTTTCTTTCTTTTTTTTTTTTTTTTAATAGCATTCATAGCAGGTAGGTCTCTTTTAACGAAATCTGCACCACTCTGTTTCAGAGCGACTCGTGTTTTGCTGTTTGGAAACATTTAACAAAGCAGGTCATTTAGATGTTTGTTTCTAAAAAATGTATTGAAAGGGTATTTTTGTATGTGTTTATCACTTCCTTTAAATGAGTCCGTACACCCATTAAACCCCTAAAAACTATTCCGGTGTCTGTTCTTTGTTGCTTTTGTTTTTACATTTGTTGATGCCACATGCAGGGGCGTAACTATAGACTGTGTCGGTGCATCGGGGGCCCATAGAGAAAATCTGTCAAAAGGTGTTCAGAATGCTCAGTGGAAATCACAAGCTACAGAGTGCCATCTACAGGCAGATTTGAAGTATGTGTTCATTTTAGCACTAACGCAAAAAAAAAAAAAAGGTTCCAGGGAATGCGCAACAAAAGTTCTCAAGCGGGGTTCCGTCCGAAAACTTTTAAGTCATAAGCAACCGGTACTGAGGTTAGCACAACAAGCGGATTGGCGTGCGGGTCAGTTGCACTTTGGATAATACAACGGCAGAGCTGATAGACCCACCTGCTACAAAACAAACAGAGACTTGTCAGTGTTGCTCCATCGTGTACGGTCTCTGTGAATGGAAATACCTGGAAAAAGCAAAGTCACATTTGACTGCATCACCCAGATGTCATCGCAGCCTAACTTCTCATCCCTAATGCTTTCAATTAGCCTTAAGACGCCAAAAGCACAACAGGACAAAATAAATACAGAAGTAATTTGCACTTATATTATAGAGATACAATTTTTAGAGAAGATAAGCAATAAAGAAGAATATTACAAGTACATAAAATAGAATAGACATTTTAAAAACGTAGCAAACAAAGGCGTATGAAAATAAATACATGAGTTTAAAAATGTGCTACATTTGGTTAACAAAGATTTTCTTCTAAGATCTGGCGGTTAATTCCAGTTGCATGCAGAACAACAGATAAATTTGACATAAAGCAAACTTAACATTTTTCTATAACTATAAGAGATGCTTTTTCGTTTTGAGACCTGTAGCCTTTTGGGTAAGTGTTTGTTCATTGTAATATTATGGTACTTATATTTTATAATGTCAATAGTTTACTAAAGATGCCAATGGCTAAGTGTGACTTCAGTCCCCAGCAGGATTGTGTCCATCTTTGACACTGGTACTTCTGGCGTATTAGCAGTTTGTCAGTGTGAATTCACAAGTGTTTATGTCAAAGTGACTTTTCTTGAACTTTTCTTTTACTGTTGAACCAGACTGGTTGCTTTTATAGTTGATAAAGATAATAGCCACAGGTATTTGTTGTTATTTAAATTATTTTTGGATAGTTAAAATATGTTTTCCAGTTAGGAAATGGTTTCTGAAAGTTAAATGTTTTATTTTATACTTTTCTTGTATACAAATCATGGCCAAAATGCACCATTTAAAAAAAAAACCTTAACCTTTTGAACAGAGCCAGGCTAGCTGTTTCCCTTTTTGCTATGCTAAGCTAACCAACTGCTTGCTCCAGCAACACGTTTAGCACACAAATAGAGCGGTAACAATCTTCTTATCAAGCTAACACTTAAAACAAAGCCATAGCGTAAGATAAGATAAGATAATCCTTTATTAGTCCCGCAGCGGGGACATTTGCAGGCTTACAGCAGCATAGAGTAAAGTGCACACAAGAGACATGGTAAAGAAAGACAAGATAAAAATAAAAAAAGTATTATAAATAAGCAATAAGAAACAGTAGAAAAACAACAATAACTGAAATATTATATTTACAGACAGAAAAACTATTATAACTATTATTGCACAGTGTAATGTATTGCACAGGTTTTTATTGTCATGTGTCATGTGGTCTGCTGGGAGCAGAGCTGGTTGTGCAGCCTGACAGCAGCAGGAAGGAAGGACCTGCGGTACCTCTCCTTCACACACCGGGGTGAAGCAGCCGGTGGTGAAGGAGCTGCACAGAGCTGCCAGGGTGTCCTGCATGGGGTGGGAGGTGTTGTTCATCAGGGATGACAGCTTGGCCATCATCCTCCTGTCTCCCACCACCTCCACCGTATCCAGTGGACACCCCAGCACACTGCTGGCCTTCCTGACAAGCTTGTTCAGTCTCTTCTTGTCGGCTGCTGAGATGCTGCTGCTCCAGCAGACCACTGCATAAAAGATGGCTGATGCCACCACAGAGTTGCTCCCTGCACTCCTGAGGACCTCAGTCTCCTCAGCAGATACAGTCTGCTCTGACCCTTTTTAAAGGGCCTTTGAATGATTAGTCCAGTCCAGTTTATTGTTCAGGCCTATGTATATTATTTTAAACTACATGGGTACTTCAAAGAGCTTTAATCAAAACAGATAGTTAGCTCTGTAACTCTGGTGTAATATTACAACACTAGCAGTACTAGTGGGGTGACATGCAGCAGGTCTGCAGTAGCTTAGTTAGCTCACTGCTAACAGTTCCACTCATTAACCTACTGTTTTACATTAGTTTTTATCTTTTTTTTTTCTAACTCAAGGCTTATTGTCACTGTGCCTTTCCCTTTATTATTTACTCTCTTATTATTATTTATCTCAGAAGTGTGACCCACCAGTGAGCTCGTAAACACTTCTCTCTCTCTCTCTCTCTCTCTCTCTCTCTCTCTCTCTCTCGCTCTCTGTCTATGTCTCTCTGCCGTGAGTCATGCGGCCCTCTCATTGGTCGGTTCAGGCTGAGGGGGCGGTGACGGAGGGGAATTCCCCTCCGCTGCTCTGCTGTAACAAATGTTACTTTTCCTGTCCACTGTCACTCACTCAGCTCGGTGTTCTCCAAGAGAAGATAACCTGTGAGACCGCTGAGAGTGTTGTACATCATGGATGGTGAGTAGCAACAACTTTATTACTGTATAATAATAAATAATAATAATAATAATATTGGTAACTGGTGAGATGAGAGGTTAAGACAGAATGTGATAAATACTAATAATCATGTGACTTAAGTGTTGTGTATACTAATACATAAGACCGAATGTACCATAGCAACAAGTGCTTGGTTTTTAAATGAAATACTATTTTGGCCTGTTTATCGTAAGTCCGCTCAACAACGCAGTGAAACTTCCTCCTTGTTGCAATGATTGACACTGTCATAAGTGTCAGTACAGCTTTAGCAGAACTGAATAGGCTTATGTTGTGACATACATACTATTATTCCGTCATGTTATCACAATTACATTCAGTGTGCTCTTGCTAATTATCTTCCTACATGTCACTTTTTTTTTTTTTTTCAGTTCTTATTTCCTCCATGCTGGGGGACGATCCACAGCTGAGTAAGTGCATTTTAATACCCACCTGTGTTCAAATGAACATGCCTGTATCTATAAGTGCCAAACAATCTCTGAACGCACAGAACGGCCTCTTTCACTTCCTCATTGTGTTTTATTGTTAAGCATGTTTTTTTGGTTTTTAAGTGGTGTGAGGTTCCTGTAGTCCTCGTCTTGTATAGGAGTTAATATATGGTACGTTTCTGTGCGCGTCGTCGGTCAAAGAGGCTGCAAAAACGAGGAAGGCAGGCCGCCCTTTTTTTTTTTTTTTTTTTTGGCAAACGCATATTTGTCAATTAAGTCAGAACAGGACTTGTTTCGGTCCGGCCTACGTAACTACTTGTGTGTGGCTGTCATGTTCACAAAAACACATTTTAGTGTTGTTCAATCAGATTTAAACACTTCACCAAAAAAAGCAGACACTTCCCGGATCACTTTTAGTTCCTCTCTCACACAGGCATCAGGTTTGTGTTCCACGCAAAAGGGTCAAACTCTTTGAAAGCCGAATAGACTTTTTTTTTTTTTTTTTTTTTTAGCAAATCTTATTTAATGCTTTGCAGTTAAAAGAAGCATCGGGCTACATTTAAGCTTTAAGCTCGACGTTGTGTCAACTGTATGTCAGCAATTTGTCTGAAAACGTTTCCTTACCAACACAATGCTTCCCCATTTCTAACCAGAGATGTGCACTAACTGCTAAATCACCAAAATCTATGTTTGTTGGATTGGTTCAATAATCTGATAAACATGGATTTGGTGGTTTGCAACCAATCAACAAATGTTTATGAATTCTTAATAGTCTGAAAGAGTCAATAACATTTCCATTCAGTGTTGTTTTTCCCCATCCATCCAAAAGATGCACTTATGCACTAAGAATCCCTCCATAGAGTTAGGTCATTTTGTAAAAAGAAAAAAAGAACAAGTTTAATGAAATCTTAAGTAAAGAGGTACAAATTAAACACCAAAGTATGGTTTCCATTTTGTACTACATGGTCATTTGCAAGTGGCTTCATCATTTTAAGTTTTGATTGTAAAAGTACATTTTATTTCATTGTTCTTTTAAATCACTTTCATTAAAACCTTTAGGCATATCTCAAAAATGCCCGAGAACCAATAAAACATATGCTTCAGGATATTGTGCTGGTCATTTTCTCACAATTTTCTGACATTTTATAGCACCCACATTTTTTTACAAGAGTAAAAGTCAAAATGTCAGCTTTATGACCAGTGTTGACTTAAATATCTAGACTTCTTCAAATTCACCACCTCCTGGGTTATAACATGTATAAACACGTTCAAAAAAAAAAGTATACCTTAACTTCACTATTTGATCCTATAACTAAAAAATAGAAAGTATAAGGTATTCATGGTTTTGGTTAATCTGAATCAATCTTCTGCCTTCCATTTACCTTTTTTTCCCCCATCATTTCCCGGGGCTTTCTCTGCAGTGGCTGAGCCGGGCGTCCAGATCTACGAGCAGCCCAAGCAGAGGGGGATGCGCTTCAGGTACAAGTGTGAGGGTCGCCGTCGGGAGCATCCCCCGGGAGAGAAGAGCTCCGACAACAACCGGTCCTACCCCAGTCTGCAGGTTGGTTGGCGGAACTTAAAGACCAAAAGCGTGTTGTGTTTGTACATAACCTGCACATTTCTCTCTCCTTCACACCAGTTTCCCTAAATAAATGGTCCTCTACCTCCTACCACAGATCCTGAATTATTGCGGCAAAGGCAAAGTGCGCGTCTACTTGGTGACGAAAGAACGAGCCGACAGACCGCATCCGCACGACCTGGTGGGGAAGGACTGCAAGGAAGGGTTCTACGAGGCAGAGTTCGGCCCGGACCGCAGGGGTGATCGCGTGAGTTCTCCACCCACACTAGCACCACAGCACCTGCGGTGTCGCTACATTGACCTCACTGTCAATGTCGTCATCAGGGCCCTTACAGTCACGGTCTTAATCAGTATGCTGTCATTCAAATACTGTCTCTGTTGCACACACACACACACACACACACACGCACACACGCACACATCACAATAAGTTTGCTCTCTATTAACAGTATTTTGTGTTTCACTTATCGGCTTCAAAGGCGTTGAGTGTAAATCAGTGACCTCTCGGATACAGAGACAGACACACACACACACACATACACACACACACACACAAAGCACATTAGTCAAACCAGGTCTGTGATGAGGGTGGCAGTGTGTGATTGTGTGTGTGTGTGTGTGTGTGTGTGTGTGTGTGTGTGTGTGTGTGTGTGTGTGTGTGTGTGTGTGTGTGTGTGTGTGTGTGTGTGTGTGTGTGTGTGTGAAAGAGTGCATGTGTATGAGAGCTTGAACAGCCATTATCTTGAGGTGTTTTCTAACTGCAAAATCCTTCAGACTATATGTGTTCAGACAAATTTCAGTCTTCATGCAGATACATTGGAATTGCTTTGCAGATTTGTTCAAACACCATGGGGTTCAGGCAGATGGTTATTGAGGTTGTGACCGTTTGACTCTTCACACGAATCATGTGTACGACCACATTCTTTTTTTTTTTACACAACATACTAATCAGTAACTGTATGTTTGGTTTATTCATTCCTTTCAGCTTGTCACTGTTGTTGCACTGTAAGAGCTTCAACATTTTTTTCTACATGTCTGTGTTGTGTTATCATTTAAGGCAGTTTCCAGAACCTGGGATCCAGCATGTGAGGGAGAGAAGGAAAGATACCCAGAGGAGCACCCAGGATCAACCCTTCACGGTGAGTCTCCTGCTTTCACGCCGCTTTTTCAATCAGACACATGTGCTAAAACCTGATGATACTTGCTGGAGCATGCACATCAAAGAGCCATAATGCCTTACTATTGTCAACATGTGGGTAAACTGTGAAGAGCACCCAATGTGTATACAATCCATAGTATTTAGCAAATAGTCCCCAACAAATGCACTATAATATTTATTATGCTATATTTTATTTGAAAGCTACAGTGTTCTCTATTTTTAGAAGCCTTTAAACATGGCAGCTATATATTTTTGGTCCAGTTTTAAATGATCTTCAGTGTATCCAATTGCCTAAATGGAAATGAGAAAAGTTGGTTTGGTCCGTGATCTTTAACAAAATTAAAGGTGTAAGCATCGTATATATTTTATCAAACTGCTGTTTTCTATATTCTCATGAATACGGCACAGAATGTGAATATCTTGGCCAAAAAGGGACATCATTTTCTTTGTAACCTGCTTGATTTTGTTTTGCTGCACCTAAGTAGAGTACTAATCCAATCATGTTGAGAATGGGTTGAGCATTTTGATATTTATGAAACAACAACACAGAGGCACTGTAGTCCGACAGGATAGCAAATTGTAATCCTTCCACCTTAACAAAGGCAGTGCAGAAGCTCCTTCTAATTTTCAATAACACTTAGGAAGACTTTGCAGCTAAAGGGTTTTTACAGTCTAGTGTCATGAATGTTTTGTCTACAACAATATAAAAATGTCATTAGATACCACTTCCTCTTGAATTTTAAGCTTTAAGGGTCTTATGAAAGAGGGTAGCTAACAAGTACAATGAGACTATAAAATTTTAATCTAACAGAATTAGTACGCTCTCCGGAAAGGAAAACAACCGCTACAACAAAATGCCTGTAGCTAGCTAAGAACATTAGATTTCAGCACGTCAAAGGATAATTTTGGGCACGCCATGGTCAACTCAATGGGGTGCATGATGATAGCTAAACTAGATGGTAGGACAAGTATGTAAGCCAACGTAGCTAGCTACAGTTGCAAACACAACACAGCGCTTCTGATGTAGCCACATTCCACTCCGGCGACACATGTCCACAGTTCATTAATATATGATTCATACGCTAGTATAAGCAGTGGACAAAGCAAAGGAGCAGTCATTGTATTTGAACAGCTTCTGCTCTCTTTGCTGTTGGTTACTGTTACTGTTACTGCAGTTGGTTACTACTGTTGTTTATGCAGCGTTTTTTCTTTTTCTCCTGGAGTCGCCACTGTTAACCAGGTTCAAAACAGTTCAAAAAGAATTGTTTTTAGCAACGCTTATTGACACCAGTTCGTCAGGCATGCGGGAGGATTTTCCTTGCATCGACTCAGAAAATCGTCTCTCTTGCCACCGCACCGTGTGCAGCCGTGCCATTTCCCTCCCCTGCGCTTTCATTCTTGCGGAGTCCTCCAGGCGCAGACAGGCAAAGCGCTTCGTCGTACAAACAGGCGCTGGAGCCTACTTCCCCATTCTATCATCACAGTTAACAATTCAGCGCGGCAGGATGCCACGTGAGGGCTGGGAATGCAGATTCATTAAAAAGGCGTGAGGGCGGGGCCAGAGGGGGTCTCAAGCTCAGAGATGACGATAACAGTAGGTTTATGGTGCTTTACGGGTCTGTTAAAAGCATGGAGGGATTGGAGGGGTTTATGAGTGGTTTGATTTAGACATACAGTATATTCAGTTTAATTCAATTCAGTTTATTTTAGCATCGAATCACAATTATAAATTTGCCTCAGAGGGCTTCTCAATCTTAGCCATGCGACATCCTCTGTCCTTCCTCTGCACCAAGTAACAGAAAAACTCCCTAAAAACTCCCTTTAACAGGGAGAAAAAAGGAAGAAACCTCTGGGAGAAACGACAGAGGAGGGATCCTTCTCCCAGGATGGACAGAATGCAATGATGTCATGTGTACAGAACAAGAGCAGCATAACAGAGAGATACAACACATTCAATGCATATGACATAAATGATCTGCAGTAATAAGTATATGCTTGGAGTGTTTGGGCTTCGTTGTTCGCATGTTTATTTCTTGTGTGGGCAACGAAATGGTGATCGAAACAGTTTAGAGTGCTATCTAGTAATCATATTAATATTTGATGCGATTGGTTATTTGTTCCAATGCCTGATTTATTACTGTCTGTGTTTGCAAAGAGTTTTATACCTGATGCTTATTCTTCTACTTTAAACCAGAAGCCCAAGCTGTGCATCCGGGAGTCCTATAGGCTTGCGCAAGCAAGGTTTATGGGACAAAGCTAACCCTAAATGAACTACCTTTAGGGCTATTTATCAACTAGATTGTTTCGGGTGTGAGCTGCTTCCTTTTTGCGATATCGGCCGTAGAGATGTTCCGCCCACTCACAAATAGAATTATGATAGAAAGAAATTAGTCTCCACATGAAACTGCCTCTAATAAAGCGTGTAGATTGATCTTGATACCTGGAAAATATGTGTGAACTGTCCCTTGAACAAAAAATATATAGCACCTGGCTCAAAGGATATAAACCACTAACTCCCAGGTGACATTTTTAGTGACGTTCTGTCTACTGAGCTTTTTTACCATATATGACACCTGTCTCATCTTCTACCTGTTTGTTAGTATTATTTTACAGTATAGGAGATCATTTTAGGTCACAGAAGTGAAGGTTTGAAACACACTTGGTCCTCCAAGATTTTAATGAATTTGAATTAATGTAACCGGTCAGACACCACGGACTCGTTAAATGTGTTTATCGCTACAGGCTGCAACATGGCAGCTGGGTGTCTTTTTTTCTTCTTTTGCCTGCTTACCTTCCCCTCTCTTCAGCTCACTTCCTGCTGTGAAATCCTAGCTGCTTCCTGCAGTCAGGGGCAGGCTCCCACCTCCCCAATAATACACACACACACACACACACAGACAAACACCATACCCAAGTGAAATGTCTGGGGGCCATCAAGGTAGTCGAGTGATAGCGGCAGACCTTATGCAGTCACTGTAGTAGAAAGCTCACCTCACCTTGTTGCCACACACAAACTAACTTCTGTGTGTATGGTAACACGCCGTAATGTCGGTCTGCATTACTATGTGTTCTCATTTTGCTTTGAGGTTGCACACCTGGTACATCTTTTGCACATGGGTGATGGTGTTTTCAAGTTACAGGTGTGGCCACATTAGTTGTTTTATATCATCAGACAGAGGCTCAAAAAAGGGTGGAATTATATTAAAACGATGTCTTTCACAAGAAAATCCCCATTGATATGATGTTTTGTGATGTTTAGTTTGATCTTCTCATTATCTTTGCGATCACTAGTTGAGCTTTTCTACAGGAGCACAAAAGTAAAACATGCGTGGAACATATCTGTACAAGCTGAAACTCTTCTGTTTCAGCTGTCACTTTGCAGTAACAAGGATGAAGTAGTTATTTTTTCTGAGCATAATCAGCGTAGACAAATGGGATCCTGTGCAGTGATGCCAAGTAATATTGGCAGAGGCTTGATGATTTCCAAGTTCCATAAACGCAATGCCATCTGCCCCAAAGAGGACGTGACATTCCTCTGCTTGTTTAGCTGAAGAAGAGGACATTTTTTACATTGCCTTTTTTTACTTTTATTTTATTTGCCATTGTCAAACAATTGCACTATGTTTGTACCGCCTCTGGCATGTCTGTGCCTTAAAGCAATTTCCTTCTATTTGCTGGGAAGCAACACAGATCTCGTAGTGGAAACTGGCCTGTCTGCGACGCCGCTAAACAAGGTAATAGTTTTATAGTTTAGTCTTATATATATATATATATATATATATATAAGTGTATCAGTGTTTCTACTGAATACATGATTCTTGAGCCATTGCCTAAGCCTCAGAAAAGATGCACAGACTGCGATGTGTGAAGCTCGGTGAATGGGGGACACAGTGGAGACAATTGTTTGTGGTAGTGAGGCCTTGGCACCTGCCTCCCCTTTTTCTCACTTCTCACTGCTACGCTCCCACATTTGCACTAACCTGCCTCTACCCCCATCTGCCCACCTGCCCACCTGCCCACACCCGATCCTCCAGCCACTGTCCCCCGCCAGCACCGCGCGAATGACCTTGTCCTCTTTGCAGCTGCAGCAACCGCGCGCAGACAGGACGGCCAGGTGAATGTTGGCCCAGTTGTCTTCCACCACACACACACAAACACACAAACACACAGACACATTCACTAGCCGCTTACTTTTACTCCCGGCCCGCGGCTCTCGCTGTTCTCTCCTTCGGTTTCTCAGTTGGTGTTTTTTTTCAAGTACTCCACAACACATAAACCTGACATCACACATAGCGGAAGTAGAGAGCTGGAGCTGCCGCCTTGTTGTTTCAGAGAGTTCTGATGTTGATTTTCACAGTTCATCTGGTTGTTGTTGTTGTTATGTTGCTGTTGTTGTTGTTATTGTTCAAGACACTGTGACACTTCTCTGTTTCAGTTACATACATAGTAGTATGTATATATATATATATGCATATGTAGTATGTCCCATATAGTATAAGGCAATATGCCTGAAGTGAATCAAAATGAATCAGGTTTTTTTATATATTTTCCAAGAAACTGAGCACCTGTTGAAATCCGCTATAACAATTTGTGAAATTGGAAATAATGGATAGTAATTGGTTATTTAACAGTAACAAAAGATGAGAGCCACACCTAAACATGCTGTTGTATTGAAAACTAGAAAATTAGTGAACTTAGCTGTAGAGAGATCATCCGTTTTAAAGTGCTGTCATGAATTATATGATAAGTTGACCTTGTGGGCCATATGTTTGTTATAAAATGATGTTGTTGTTGATCCAATGTAGCTTTGTGCATCAAGAAGAACTATGAACTGAAGGTTTATTACAATGTGTAGTAGAATGGCAGTAAATTAAACTTGAACCTTGCTAATGATATGGTAAATAAGGTGATACTTGTATTGGTTTTATATTCATTTATTGTAAATAGAAATGATGTACAAGTTATATCGTGTTTACATCTGTTTGTAAACCAGCACAATGCGTACTCTAAGTGGAACCCCTATATTCAGTATGGTTCTATTTAGCCTCAAGTTCACACAGTTTGGATAGCTTTGTCTGGTTGTACATGCGGTTTGTTGCTATATTGAAGTGTATAGCAGCCCCCCCCTGTTTCAGTGTTTATGCTAAAGCTAAGCTACTTGTCTTCTGGTTTTGCAACATTGATGCTGAAGAAGATTTGGGGAAGCTAAAATTGGAGAGTCGATGCAAGAGTTTCCTTTTTTTAATATGTTTGTTAAAATCTTTGTACTGGGATCGTATTCCCCACTGAAAGAGGGATTTGAAACAAATCATTTGTATTTGATTGACTGCCAAAAGTGGGAGGCTCAGAACAAATAGCACGACACGGAGCTGCAGGACTTGTTGGCTCCACACACACCTATTGTCCTTAAACTTGCAGATTGATTGATGGATGGATGTCATGATACTATTGGTGGA